>NW_026125021.1:0-112063 GCF_943737965.1 Phodopus roborovskii
TGACAATTTGAATTTGATGATCACTCCTTGGCTCTATGTCATTTATAACTTTGAATGCTTGGAACAAGTTTGAAGATGTATAAGTCATTTACTAAAAGTTATACAAAAAGAAGCTCATGAATTTTTTGCCAAGATTGACTTTTTTAGCTCTTTATAGAATCGTATCAGATCCAGAAGACAACAGGAACTAAATCTTTGGCTTTTGAAAATGGTAATTCAGAATTCAAAAGGTGAATAGGCCTTTTAAAGGCAATACCATCGCCAATAGATGAATGGATTAGAGATACAGATATGGGGATCTCTCACATTTATATATACTACTTTGATAGGAGAATTGATTTCTAAAAATGTTAAGAACAATCAAAAGTATCAAATGTTCCAATTGTGGTAAGCAAGGTCACCTGAAAATGGGTTGTAGGCAAGGCATTCCTAGAAACAATTTTTCCTACAGACAATCCAAAAACAAGGCCCTAGACTTCTCAAGCATGCAGAAGGTGTGGAAAAGGCCAGCACTGGACTAATGAATGCAGCTCAAGGCCAGGCATCCCTTTGCCATCAGGAAATGGCTTAGAGGTCAGTTCCAAATATCAAATTTGGTTCAATCATTTCCTGTCCACATTGGAGAAACTCATTGATAGATCAATTAAAACATCATTGTTTTACATCATTGTTAAATATCATTCTGCTCTGGATGTGATTGAAGACAGAACAGCTTCAGTAGATAAAACAAAAATTCAGGAGAGACCATAAAACAAGTATTTAGGCAAATTTCTATAATTGATCAAAAGACCAAAGCAAAAATATGAATAAATGACATTGTAATTGAAGGATTACTCAGATCCAGAGCTTGATTGTATCCTAGTCATATTAATTTCTCCTGGAAATTTTTACCACACAGAGAAAAAAAATTAAAGACCTGTGTAGAAAATGTTTCTATATTGATTCTGAAAGTTATAGAAAGATCTAATCACACTTTAAAAGATTTGATTAATAAACAGAAAGGGATGATAAAGATGCCAGACATAGATTTCACAGTGCTTTATTAACTTTAAACTTTTTATTGGATCTTTTTTTAATTTTTCTTCTTTTACATATTGATCCCAGTTCCCTCCTCCCTCCTTTCCTCCCTCCCACCCTCCAATGCCCCAACACCACCCACCCCAATCCACAGGTAGGGTGATGCCTTCCAGGAGGGGCTCAACAAATTCTATCAAGTCACTTGGAGTAGGGACTAGACCCTACATCCTGCCTCTAGTTAAGGGAGTATCCCTCCATGGGGAATATGCTCCCAACGTGCACCAGAGATACATCCTGGTTCCACTGTCAGAAGTCTCTTAGACTGCCCAGGGTTTGGAGATCCATATTCAGGGGGTCTAAGTGGGTTGAATGCTGGATTACCAGCTGCCAGTCTGGTGGCCCATTAGCTCCTCCTTGGCTCAGGTCATCTGTCGCTATGTGTTTCTGAAGCCTGGTTTTGTTCTCCTCTCTGCATCTGGATTCCAGTTCAGCTCAGTGATTAGTTCTGGGTGTCTGCTTCTGTTCCCATCAGCTACTATATGAGGGCTCTATGACATTGGATAAGTTGTTATCAATCTCATTATCAGGGAAGGGCATTTATGGTAGTCTTTCCACTGTTGCTCGAATTACTAGTTGGGGTTAGTCTTCTAGGTTTCTGGACATTTCCAGGAGCTGTTTTCTCTTCAAAACAATAAGGGCTCCTCTTTTATGGTATCTCTCTCCACCCCCCATGTCTACTCCTCCCTGACTCAATCTTCCTAGTCCTGCATATTTTCCTCTCCTCCCCTCTCTTTCTCCTAGTTCCCTCTCCACTCACTGCCCCCACTCCCAATATGATCAGGAGATCTTGTTCCTTTCCCCTTCAGCGAGGGGACCCTCTAAGAATCTTTAGATTCCTCCTTACATCCTAGTTTCTCTGGAAGTGTGGAATATAGGCTGGTGATCCTTTGCTCTATGTCTAAAATTCATATATGATTGAGTGTTACTTATCATGTTCCTTCTTTTGTGAATGGGCTACCTCATTCAGGATGGTTTCTTCAAGTGCCATCCATTTGCCACCGCATCCCAAGTTTCCATTGTTTTTTCCACAGAGATGTGTACCACATCTTCCTTTATCCATTCTTCAGTTGGGGGCATCTAGGTTGCTTCCAGGTTCTTGCTATTACAAATAATGCTGCTATGAACATAGTTGAACAGATGTATTGTTTGCATGGATGTAGGACATTTGGTAATATGCCTATGATAGGATTGCTTGGTGCTGTGGTAGACTGATTCCCATTTTCCTGAGGAAGCTGCCAAGCTAACTCCAAAATGGCTGTACAAGCTTGCACTCCCACCAACAGTGGAGAAGTGTCTCCTTTTTTTCACATCCTCTCAGCATAAGCTGTCATTGGTGTTTCTAATTTTAGCCATTCTGGAATGAGTAAGATGGTATCTCAGAGTTGTTTTGATTTGTATTTCCCTGATAGCTAAGTATGTTGAGCACTTTCTTAAGTGTCTTTTAGCCATTTGATTTCCCTCTACTGGAGAATTCCCTATTCAGCTCTGTACCCCATTTTTTAATTTAATTTATTATTTTACATATCGATCCCTGTTCCTCTCCTTCCCTCCCTCTTCCCTCTCTGTCCTCTCACATGCACCCTGAACACCCTCCCCTTCCATCCCCCCACCCCAATTCCACATGTAGGGCAATGCCATCCAGGTGGGGTCATGTATATCTGACAGGTCAATTGAAGTAGGGACTAGGACTTCTCTGCTGTCTCTAGGCTAAGGCAGTATCCCTCCATGGGTGATGTGTTCGCAAGGTCCATTTGTGCACCAAGAATACATCCTGGTTCCACTGTCTGAGGTCCCTTAGCCTGCTCAGTCCTTCTGGCTGAGACCCATATACAGGGGGCCTGAGTCAGTCCCATACTGATTCCTAGCTACGGGTCTGGGCCTGTACCCCATTTTTTAATAGGGTTAATTGGTGTTTTGGTGACTAGTTTCTTGAGTTCTTTGTATATTTTGGAGACCAGCCATCTGTCAGATGTAGGTTGGTAAGATGTTTTCCTAGTCTGTGGGCTGATATTTGATCTTGTCAACTGTGCTTTTGCCTTACAGAGCTTCTCTGTTTGAGGTGGTCCCATTTATTAATTGTCAATTTCAGTGCATGTGCTATTGGAATTAATTAAGTTCAGGAAGCGGTCTCCTATACCAATTTGTTCAAGGATACCTACCACTTTCTCTTCTAAGAGGTTCAGTGTGGCTGGATTTATGTTGAGGTCTTTGATCCATTTGTATTTGAGTTTTGGGTATGTCCATAGACACGGATCTATCTGCAGTCTTCTACAAACCATCATCCAGTTGACTCTCATCATCCAGGGACTCTCTCCATCCCTCAGAATCTATCTAGAGAATCTGGAGATCTGCCATCAGCATGCCACACTAAAGAAAGCACAGCTGCACCCTAATGCCTCTCTGATCAAATCCTAGTGTGACGATGAACTGTGATTCTTTCTTTGAGATACTGAAGAGCAGTAAGACCTACATATAGGCTTGCAGAAATACCAGATCTCAAATATCCCAGGTTCCTTGCAACTCCAAAGTGGTGGTCCCTAATAGAGTCTGAACAGCAGAGGTAGGGAAATCCCAAAAGAGATGCTGGAATAGGTCATCCCAGAGCTTGAACCTTGGAGACACTCTCCAGGAAACTCCAAATCACCTTGAGAGGTGCTGTGCCCCCTAAGGACACCTGAGTCTCAACAATTGCTAAGACTTGAATCTGAATGAAGACCTGGGAGTGTGATGTTTCAAGAGACTTTATAACCTTTTGGCAAGTTCCCAGTCTTCTCTCTGTTAAGGTCTATCTAGCTGCCATTTGAAAGATCCTTTCTCCTCAAGCTCCATTTGGAACAGCATACTCTGTTGCTTCTACTCATGGGCAACACACTAGAGATCCTCTCAAACACAGCACTAATATGTTTCCCTTGCAGCATGCCAGTCCCCCTACAAGAATGCTAGTAGGTACTAGGTTAGCTGCCAGGGCACTTTAAAACACGTGTTCAGCTAGAACAGAGACTCTGAAAAGCAGGTCTGTATCTGTGGCTTAAAACAACAGAGCACCGGCGACTGCATCACCATCATCCTCTCCTTGTGCCCCTCAAAGTCCCCACAAGGTAAGTTGAATTATCATGTCATTTTTACCAGAGGTCCTTCATCAGGTGAAATGAAGTGCCAAAGCCACAGAATGGCAGGCAGTAAAACTGGGGCACAAACATCAGCCTCACCCTAGAATCCACATTAACAAGATCTGATGGACAAAAGGCAGATGAAAGAATCCCATCTGGCCACACGTTTCCTGGGCCTTATCAATGCACGTAAGACAGAAGAGCAGCATTTGTGTTTTGTTTCATGTAGTCCTATGTATTATCTGTCCCTGGAAGTGATATTGTCTGTGTTGGATGCTGTGTGCGTAGACACTCACACAAGCACATGGTTTCAGGAAGAGCCACAAAGACACCATCTGCTTCCACACATCAGGGAGCCTAGCAGTGGACCTTCGTGGAGTTCTGACACTTCGTAGTCAGAACAGTTAGAGGTTGATTATTAGAGAAATCTGAGCGGCTCATCTTGGACCTGGATTTGTGGATCACTGCTGTCTCAGAGCACACTTTCCAGAGAAATGGGTATATATTGGTCTGTGGTGACCTCTTTTAAGTAATCTCTGAACACTAACCTGTAGCTTTCCTCTTTGTGTATATCCAGGTTCCTCTTCCTTGAGCTAAGAGGCTATTTATCCTTTCTCAGGAAACAGACTATCCCTGTTGGCAGCACTCTAATTCCCAGCTCTGCCCATATCCATTCTGAAGTTTCCATGCAAGAGACATTCTCTTCCCATCTCTCTACTCCCTCCATTGATTATACCAACCACCTCTCTGATGTAAAATTTTTCTTATAGTCTTAAACTTTATTTTTATCTTTGTAACTGATCACGAGTTACTCCATTCCTTACTCAGTTCACAAAATTATCAGTGTTTGTACTGAGAAAGGACTGGGTACTTCTGTCTCCAGAAATGGGAGTGGAATCCACATCCATTCTACTAATTACCAATATCTAATAAGAAATAGCCCTTGTATGGGACCAAAACCACACACAACCAAACCTACTGTAGAGTTTAGAATGCTCTCTTCCTGTTCCCTGGCCTGCACTATAGCTCCATTCCCAGATGAAGATCTGTAGTATATTTTGTCTGACACTGCCTCTAAGGTTCCAATGTTTTGTTCTTGAAGGTTAGCCCACAGTAAAGAAGCCATCTATTAATTTCTGTGATGAATGAGCCAATGGTTTGATTTACACAGTCTCATATGGACATTACAAACATATTTCTTCAGTCCCATGAGTAGATCTCCCTATAAATCAGGTTGGTTCAGAAGGAAGAGTAGACACAAGAAAAAGAGATGCTAGGTAAGAACTCAAGTCTGACTGTCTGAGGGACTGTGCTTGCCACTCAGCAGGAAAGAACAGTGGTTGAGCTGTAGAGATTAGGAAGGATTGAGGAGCTGATGGAGCAAAGTATCTGAGAACATGACCCAGAAAAGGTGAGAGCTGACCTGACAGGTGCTACTATTGTGAGAAATAAGACTGATATAGACATGTGGAAATGCAGCAGAAAGTGTTAGGAAATGCTATTTTATGGGGTTTAAGATTCTCAATGAATAGGGCAGTAATAGCCAAGCCTCTGGAACAGTGCTCAGATGGGTGTCATGGTGAATCAAAAGGAGGGTGACACAGTTTTGTATGGATTTCCATGGACAATTGGGGGCTTTTGATAAAGAGTGTAAATTATCTGAATGGAATCAGGTATCAAGAGTTCTAGATCTGGCTGGGTGTTGATGGTGAATGCCTTTAATCTCAGTACTCAAGAGGCAGAAGCAGGCAGATCTCTGTGAGTTCAAGGCTAACAGAGTGAGTTCCAGGACAGGCTCCAAACAATACAGAGAAACCCTGTCTCAAAAAACAAAAACAAACAAACAAAAAGAAAGTTCTAGACCCAGATTTGTGTGATTTCAAGAGTTGGAAAGTGGATGAATGGAATGCTGTCTGGGGAATGACATATTTGGGGAACAGGGCATACCCATTTCATTATTTGAAAGGAAGGAGTGAATATTCTGTAACTGACTGTTTCTAAAAGACAACAAAATTGAGACGAGATAGTGACCAAAGTTAATTACGAGTTGAAGGCTAGGTTCACAGGAAATTGATAATCTGGGGAGGAACACCTGGTAAGTAAATAATATTAAAAATATCATACAAATTATTCTGCTTCTTTTTACCCAAGTTTTTCTTCCATTGGCCCTGTCTCACTTGACATGATACAAGGCCATGGATCATCTCCAATTATGAATAAAACCTTCACCTTTACCTCTCTACAAGGAATTTCCTCTTTCTCTTACCACCGCAAAGTATGGTCTTGAGCCACCAGTTTCATGATCACACTCTGAGTGAAACCATTCCCAAATCTGTGGTGTCTATTCCAAATACAAGTTTTGTTATAAATATGGTGTATAAAGTATCAGAATAAAACAAAAATCCATCGTGTAGATATAACACAGCCCAACATTTATGGTAAATATTGCAGACATATTTGTCATTTTATTCTCCTCCTGCCCATCACAGCATGATAACCATTATTTTGTTATTGGCATTAACCAACATTCAAGACTTATATTTAACTCCTTGTGCTAAAATTTATTATTAAGAAAGTAGCACAGTTTCCACATTTATTATTCCTCCTCTCCAGTTCTCCTATAAAACAGTAATGTTCCTAAAGAACTTTCTTGGATGCATCCACTGGAGTTTCTATATAAACCAATTAAAAGACATATTTGCTGACTTGGAGATATATGAATTAAAACTTCCTTACATATGGGCTCAATATTTAAATTCCAGTATTCATTTCTTCAATTATTTACAATATTTGAGACTACCAGAGTTTATTTACCTGCTTCAAGATAAAAGATTTTATTTCATTTATCATTTAGTTAAATATCTTTTCTTCATTTTGTTTATTGATCACACTAATTCTGCTTTGTGGTGTACCTACTCAACTAAGCAGATTGAAAGACACCAAAGAGCATCCATTAGATTGTTGAGGATGGCATGGGCTGGTTTAGAAGTTGGCAAGGGAAAGCATGGACTAAGTGCTTAAGAGAAAGTTGTGGGATAATGGTTACTATGGAAGGGAAAGTGATGACTTCTGCAGGTTTCTGCTGTGTTTCCAGTTCTGTTCTGAAAATGTGTAGGATTACTCAACCTGCCAATTGTTAATCCTTTGTGGAAATGTATGTGATAGATTCTTTTAGTTAGACTATGGTGTTTCTTTCCCTCTTATTTTTCCATACACTGGTTTAAAAAGGGTGAAGTTTACAATGAGTTTTTGGGTTTTGTGTAATCTGACCTAGGTAGACTTATTAGTTTCTACCCTAATTTCATAGATATTTTCTCTATTGATTTTTCCATTTTTCCTTCCACAATTAATGCCTCTGGGTATTATTTTTATGGTTTACTTTTAATATCTAGATAATCAACTTCCTTGTAATCAACTGTATGCCCATAAATCCTTCATCTCCCTCTGGCTCCTCCCATCTCTTACATTGGCCTGGTTGTCATCTCTCTGTCAGAATTCAGTAGTTAATGTGTCGGAAGAGTACCCAGTGATCCAAACTGCTGAGTTGTCTCTCCAGCCCACAACGTTTCCTTAAGGGCCAAACATGAGAGATCATGATTAAATATATATATATATATATGTGTGTGTGTGTGTGTGTGTGTGTGTGTGTGTGTGTGTGTGTGTGTATAGAGAGAGAGATTCAGGTTGCCACAAGTAACATATCCCACCAGAGAAGCCACTACATGAACTTTGATTAATTGTAGTAAGATGCAATAAGTCAATGCATTTACCAAGTGCATTGGGGACTGTGGTTAAGTAGGTAAAACAAAAACAGAGAAAACTCTTCCTATAGCTTTCACATTACATTCTTAGCTTTTGAACTCATGGAAGTGAATCTCCTAAGAATATATTCCAAAGGTTATGCTTTTGTCAAAAAAAAACAAAATGTTAAGTCAGACTCAGTATTGAAAACCAGATGACTATTAAGAGAGCTAGAGATGGTGCAAGATAATTTGGCTATAGATATGCAACACTCTGCACAGTCATGAAGTTCTGGTCAGTCCTCAGCCTTGAAGAATCTTCCATGAAGGTGTGACTTTTTCTTCTGTTCATAGTATGAACCATGGCATTGTGTCATTCCATCTTGACAGGACAACTGCTCCAATCTTTGTTCCTTTCTCCCTTCCCTTCCCTTCTTCTCCCTCCTTCCTCCACTTGTCTTGGCTTTTTTCTTGGCTCTCTGTCATCCTAACTCAGTTTTCTAAATTCCATATTTTCAGAACATCCTTCTGTGTCTATTTAAATTATAAATACACTGAATTCAATGACTAAATAAAGAAGCAGATATTTTCATATTGGGGCCCTGCATTCACTTTCTTGACCTCTCAATTTTCTTTTAAATCTGTATTAAAGAGTATTAATTCTTCAGCTAGTTTTAAATGTCTTTTGTTGCAATAACTTCTGAATTCCTGAACACTCTCCATGACTACTTTGGATGAGGAATATTTCTTGAAATTATATTTTCTAATATACTTTCATGGAAGTGTAAGAACAAGATTTTTAAATACTAGCTTAAAACAAACCAACAAACAAAAAACCTGATTGAAATGTCTTATAGTCCAAGAATTTCCCTTGGGTCCTCTTGTTAAGCAGTCATTGTTTTCTGTGGGTTCTACTCTTTGATCTTTTCTTTCTGAACCCATACCTACATGGAAAGATTCTTTCTTTTTTTCATTCCTATGTAATTATTTCAACTGTTTGAGGTAGAGACAATGAATCCCTGTGCTTCATTGGATATCTGGACACCTATTTTGAACCTCAGGACATAAAGACCACATCCTAACTGTCCTATCCAACTATACTCCTGATTGCCATCTGGAGGGGCCAACACTGGACAGACATCCACTTATAGTTTTGTTCTGAGCACACTTGGTTCTCATATTAAGGTATCCCTTTGTTCTTTAACATTATGCCATGCATTTTAACACATTTTTCTTTTTATAATAGTCTATAACATCTGTGTGTTTTCATGGCAATGAGACAGGTCAACATCAGCTCAGTCTGTCATGTCCCAAGCCTAACTTCTGATGTCCTATCCCCCTCTCATACTACAGGAGCTATCCACAGTCTCAACCTTCTGGGTTAACTAAACCTTTTGAAACATGAGAAATTATAAATCTATATGAAGAAGAAGGAGGGTATCTTAGGAGATCAAATGAAACTGCTTTCAGTGTAACAAAGAGAAGCAGTATTGTCATTAGCTATGAAAAGGACAATAAGACCTACATCCTTGTGTCTACTATATAATTCATGTCAGAAATACTGATAATTAGTATTGAATTAATCACATATTCAATTAATTTTAATATAAGTAACTTTAGAAAAATTAGTAAACTACTTATGTCTTAACACAATAGCAATTTAACCGTAAACTGTCAATGACTTAACAAGAATAAAAGACGATTTTCCACAAGATAAAAATACAAGTGAATATTTTATTTGGAGTATCTCTACTGTATCTGGTAAGCTATTGACATAGGTTCATCCCACAACATGACCCCATTCATTCCATTCTATTAACTTTCAGTTAAAATAGAGTGTGAAATAAGCCACAGTTTAAACACATGATTGGATGGCTAGAACTCAGTCACATAGCTGTACTTCCCTGCAAGGGAGATTGGGAAATGTAGTAAAAATGTATTGATAAAAAAGAACTGAAAATGTTCTGTACATAGGAGTAACTTGGAAGCCTATGCTGATAAATCTAATAGCTTTAATTCATAGACAAAAAAAAAAAAAGACCAGAAACAGAGCTAGTTCCAGGACAGACTAGGATAGCATGGATTTGGCTAGGCAGTTAGAAGTCTCAGTCACAATTGGTATGACTGAGAATGCAAAATAAGGGAGAGAGGAGGAGGCAAATTAAGCAGTTAAGGAAATATTGTACATTTAGGTTGAAAAGCATGATCTAACCTACTAAAGCATTGCTATAGAAAGTAGAAAAGCTGAGTTATGCAGTAACTGTTTTACATGAATATCAAAAGGAGATAAATTGGGCACTTGCAAGAAATAAAGCACTATTCAGCTAAAAAGACATAGACCGTGAATTGATCGTTATACACTATGAACAGTGAAAACATAAGGTCCTGATTTTAAATCCCTAATGCCCACATGAAAACCTGGGCATATTTGTATTCGGAGACAAGCAGATGGTGTCAATTCACTGGCCACCATCCTAGCCCAGCCAACAAGCTTCGGGTTCAGAGAAAGACCTCATGCAAGAAAGCTTCACACACTGAATTAATTAATTATGTGTCTTTCTTCTCCCCAAGTGGTGGCTATTTCTTCTTAGGCTAGATATATAGTAAATAAGGTATAACCAGCCAGGTGGGCAAGATGCCTGTCTGTGACAATATGGCAGAAAATAGAAACTTCTGTAAATAGATCCAAGAGTTTACTTAGCAGCAGGTGTAACTATGATGGAGCTCTGTGACACTTCAAAGTAAATAAATAAGAATAGAAAAGAAGACTGTAGGGAGGCACAGTTGAGTGTACTTGAGGATTTGTCACCCAGGCAGAGCCTATGAAATCCACTTTGTCAGTGGGGTTCCTGAGAACACTCACTGGAATAATTCCAGTGACTGTCATAGTTAAAGTCCTCCAGAGCCACTGTAGACAGTGTGAGCTCCTGGATGTTAAGGTGGAGATGCACCTGGCTGGCACAACTACACATTTTCAGGTAAGCACTTACACTGACATGCTGTTTGCCCTGAAATACTTTGTTAACATCCCCAAAAGGGCTGTCTGCCCTTATATGTATAATAAATTTGTAATTGTGATCTCTCCACAAAATGAAAAACTGCTTTACATGTTGAACAAGCAATTAATATTTAATTTCCCCCCTAACTTAAACACTAGGCAATGGAATGTACATTTCAATTATGAAATTATCAAATCTTAATGGATATGTGAAGATGTTGATGGGGGAAATGTGACTTGGAGTTTTTCCCTTGCTACTTAGATGTGAGTGTTCAGGAGTAAATGACCACCTTTGCATGAACCAATGAGAATTTCCCCCCAAATTATATGGCTCTGAATTTCATGGACTCAGGTATAGAGAGAGAAAACTGTTGGATACAGGGAGTGCTAACATGTTCATAGTATTTGTGTTAATGGTTCTGGGTTCCTCTCCAATTTCATCCTGAAGGAGCCATGAGAGAAGAAAACAAGTCTTCTACCACAGATTTCAACCTTCTGGGAGTTACCAGGCAGCAGGAGCAGGAAGATTTCTTCTTCATTCTCTTCCTGTTCATTTATCCCATCACAGTGATTGGAAACATGCTCATCATCCTAGCCATTCACTCTGACACTCGCCTTCATAATCCCATGTACTTTTTCCCTTGCCAACCTCTCCCTTGTTGACATCTTCTTCTCCTCCGTAACTATCCCCAAGATGTTGGCCAACCACCTCCTGGGTAGCAAAGCCATCTCCTTTGGGGGATGTCTGGCACAGATGTATTTCATGATAGCATTGGGAAACACAGACAGCTATATACTAGCTGCAATGGCATATGACCGAGCTGTGGCCATCAGCCGCCCACTTCACTATGCAACAATTATGAGTCCAAGGCCTTGTGTCCTGCTGGTTGCTGGGTCCTGGGTGATTGGAAATGCCAATGCACTACCCCACACCATACTCACAGCTAGCTTGTCCTTCTGCGGAAACAAGGATGTGGCTAACTTCTACTGTGACATTACTCCTTTGCTCCAGCTGTCCTGCTCTGACATCCGCTTTAATGTGAAGATGATGTACCTCGGAGTGGGGTTTTCTCTGTGCCGCTGCTGTGCATCATCATCTCCTATGTCAGGGTCTTTTCCACAGTCTTACGGGTTCCATCCACCAAGGGATTCCTCAAAGCCTTGTCCACCTGTGGCTCTCACCTGACAGTGGTGTCTTTGTATTATGGGACAGTCATGGGCATGTATTTCCGGCCCCTGAACAGTTACAGCCTGAAGCATGCATTGATAACTGTGATGTACACAGCAGTGACCCCAATGCTCAACCCTTTCATCTACAGCCTGAGGAACCGGGACATGAAGGCTGCCCTGAGGAAACTCTTCCACTGCAGCTTCTCCTCATCCTCCATGTGAGCCCTCACATTGCGGACACCATGGTCCCCAATCAGAAGCACTGAACAGCAAGGATCTGCTTGTCATCTTTCCAGTTTGAAATTATTTCTCCCAAGAGCCTTTTGATAATCTGAGGGGGCAACTGATTTTGACACATTTCTGTGCCCTTGCAGCTTGAATAACTCAATCTCATAATATGAGAGCTAGTCCTCAGGGAGGAGTCTTCCTAGTCACTGTACATTTCCAAAAGAAAAAAAAAAGGGGTTCAAAACTTTTAATGGTGAATAATGGAGATTAGAATTACTGAGAACAAAGTATAATGGCACATATGTATGAAAATACCATAGTGAAACAACTACTTTGTGTCAGAATCTAAAATTAATTTTAAAAATAAAATTTACTTAAGACATAAACATATTATGAGGTGAATTTAACCTGATTTAAACATTACTCAAAGGAAAGATGTATCAAATGATTGCATGTTGCTTTATTAATATATGCAATTTGTGTTTTCTGAAGTACCAGTTAAAATAAATTAAATTTTAAAGCTTCCCCATATCCTGGAGAATAGTTAAGAGCAAATGTCCTCATGGACTGTCTTTATTAATATTTATGATTGAAAAGACATTTTTAAGGATAAAATGTCAATTTCGGAATATAAGGATTAGCTAAAGAAATATATACATTCAAATTGAGTTCAGATTTCTCCCAGAAACACCAAAGCCAGAAAATTACTAAAGGCACACCAGAGGGGTGTGTGTGTGTGTGTGAGTGTGTGTGTGTGTGTGTGTGTGTGTGTGTGTGTAAACATTTGTAGGTGTACATACTCATATGTGCTCATGTGTGTGCAGGCCTCAGATCTACAACATCAGGATGTCTTCATCCATCACTCTCTACATTATTTTTTGAGGCAGTCTCCCACTGAACTTGGAGCTCACTAGTTTCGCTATACTGCCAAGCCCTAGAGAAGCTTCTGTCCCCACCTCCCAAGGTCTGGGATTGCAGGTGCACACTGCTACACCTGACTTTTTAATGTGGATTCTGGGGATCCAATCTCAGGTCCTCAGCAGGCACTTTACTGACTGAACCATCCCTCCAGCCACAGCATGAGAGCGTCAGGGACAAAATCTCACAGCTCAACATTTGATACTCCTCCAGGTGTTTTTCTTGACACAAATGTAAGTAGTGTTAATAACCTACATTTTACATCTCAGAATAATTTGGTAAGGTGTGTGAATTTGAAGACTGGGAGGGAATGTGGGGAAATGCTTTCTAATCCCAGTGCCATGAAGTGAACTTCAGTCATAATTTCATTCTTAGTGTCATAACTAGAAAATATTTATTTTATTATTCATTTTATTACTGTGTATAACTTGTAAAAAGTGTCTTGTTAGAACTTTTCTACTTTAACTATTCTGTCTCACTTGTTCCCCTTTTCCCTTTCCATCTCTGGAAGTTCCTTTCCTTAAGAAATAACAGGTTTTTGTTTGGCTTGGTTTTGCTTTGGTGTTTTTACACTTATTTATTAGGGAAGTTGCTTGTGCAGATCAGATGACAACGTTCAGGATTTAGTTCTGTCCTTCCATCACATGGGTTGTGGGAATAAATTAAACTCATCATACTTAGCAGCTGGCACATTTAACTACTGAACCATTTTTTTTGGCCCCCAAGAAAACAAGTCTGAGCATGTTCATTCTACTAGTGAACTAGATAGCCACTAATAAAGTTTTTAAAAGTGGGTGTTACTATACCAAACTGAATAAACTGATGTAATATGATGGTATAGAAAAAGAACAGATGCTTGGGTAGTTTTGATTTTTCTCTGGTAAAATACATTTTCATTTTTATTATATTTCTTTTATTGATTGTTTGGAATTTCTTACTTCATGCACCCCAATCCTACTGCTCTCGGTCCCTCCGTATCCACCCCCTCAATCTTGTAGTGTCCACCTCAAAGGAAAGCTAAAACGAATAAAAATAAGATTAAAAATAAACAAACTCCACTCCTCCTCCATCTTTTGCACCTCTCCACCATTCCTTCATTCATCTTAGTGACATTGGGAGCTGCTGTGTATCATGCAGTAGACACTGTTTCCAAACAACTCTACTTGTAAATGTCCTTTGTGTAATGAGTTGTTGGTCTAGTCTAATGCCTCTGGCTTCTGGTACACCATCAATACTGAAGCCCACCAAAATCCCTCTCTGATATCCTGTTGTTGCCCCAAGTCATGGAGATCCTGAAACTATGGTTCTATAGTATCAGCCCCTTCATACACTCCAGCAGGTTATAGGTGGGATAGATGTCGGGGGTGTGCCAACTCCAAGACCTGGATGTGTGTCTGCATGGCAGCTGAGTTTGTCAGACCAGGCTACCGGCTAGAACCACTATTCTCAGGTGAGCCAGCTCTTCCAGGCCTATGGTGAGGGTTGAGATGAGCTTTCCCAAGTGTGGGAACTAGTTCTTCTATTAGGGGATGGCAGCAGCTTTCCTGTGCCAGGGTCATCAGGATCTGTTATCCCATGGCCAGAGAGGTTCAGGGCCATCTCTCCTGTGGTTGAAGGGGTCACTATGGGCCAGTGATGCATAGGGCCAGCTCAGCAGGACCCTGTACTTCAACACATGGCTCAGCACATGATTTGCATGGGCCCCTGTGGCAACCTGAGCAATGGAACCCAGCTGCTATAGGACCACAGACCCAGACACAATCAGCAGCAGCAACTTGGGGCCAGATGTCACCATGGCCTTGGGTAGTAGTGCAGGCATCTCAGATCCTAATGATCCCCTGGTTCCAACCTGACCCCATGTAGTAACTCACACCCTGGGCAGTGAAGGGGCCCCAATGGCAACAGGAGCCATAGACCTACTTCAACATAGGCTCTGGCTGTGGCAAGCCCATGGACCCAGAAATGGCCTCCAGCCACAGCTTGGGACAGACATCAATAAGGCCCCAGGTGTCAGCACAGGCCACCCTGATCCACATGGTCCTGATGGCATTTTTGTTGATGATGGGAGATGTCATTCTGTAAATATGTTTCTCATACTGGTTAATGAATAAAGCACTGTTGGCCAATAGGAAAGGAAGATAGGAAGGACTAGGAGACAAAGAGAAAAGAGGAAGGAGTTGGGAGGAGTCAACATGGAGAGACTGGGGAGACCAGATGCCGGCCCCACTCCCCGGTAAGATGAGACCACATGGAAATACTTAGATTAATAGAAATGGGTTAATACTTAAGACAGAGCTAGCCAATAAGAAACTAGTACCTGACAAATAGCATTATATCAAATACAGAGTCTTGATGTGTTAATTGGGGCTGGCGCCATGGTGGGTTGAGGCCAGTGGGGGAGCGGGGGTAACTACTCCTAACAGATGGTAACCAAAGCCTCAGACACAGATGAAGATGCTGGCTGCAGTTTGACCATGGACTCAGACATGGCCTTAGCAGCATTTCAGGCCAAGATGACACCATTGCCACTGGTGGCAGTGCAGGCCACTGAGGCTGGCAGGGTCCCAACAGCAACATGTCCCTCAGACTCCAACATGATCACAGGTGCAGCCCAGAGTCCAGGAGTTTTTATGGCCTTTAGTGACAATGTGGGCCATGGACATCAACACAGACCCAAGTTGTGGTAGAATCATAGACCAAGACATGGTCCTTGGTAGCATCCCAGGCTTGGATGCCACCATTGCCTCAGGTAGCTAAACAGACCACTCAAATTGGCATTGTCCCAGCTGCAAGGTGGCTGTTGGACAAAAACATGACCCCAGGTGGTAGCCCAGATCACAGGCATTCGCCTGTCCTTAAATGGTACCAGGAACCATGGATATCAACACAGATCATGGCTGCAGCAGGTCCACAGACCCAGACATGGCCCAGGGTGCAGCTCAGACCTGGGTGCCACCATGGCACTGTGCTGTGCAGTGTACTCAGATCTGCATGGCTATGGTGGCCTCATGGCATTTGGACAGAAGCAAATTGGGCTGAGTGGGTGTTTACATGTCTATCTTCAACCATTTAGTATTAATGACTCTGGGTGGGCCAATGGCTTCTTCCTGCCAACCCAGAGCAAACTTCTCTGTGTGAGCATGTGCCAACCTGTGTAATTTAATTAGAAAGAAATTCACCAGCATCAAATATTTATTTTTCTTTTAAATAGAAAGAAAAATGGTGCTAATTTGAAGGTTATGGGGACTTTAGGAGGTGGGACTTAGCTGGCAGAAGTAGCTCACTATGGGTGTGTCTTAGCGTTTCTGTTACTGAGACCAAACACCATGACCAAAAAAGCAAGTTGGGGGAGAAAAGGCTTTATTTGGCTTATACTTCCACATTGCTGTTCATTGTTGAAGGACTTCAAGACAGGAATTCAAACAGGGTAGGATCCCAGACGCAGGAGCTGATGCAGAGGCCATGGAGGAATGCTGCTCACTAGCTTGCTCCTCATAATTTGTTCTCTATGCTTTCTTACAGAACCCAGGACTACCAGCCCAGGCATGGCATCACCCACTATGGGCTGGGCCCTCTCCCACTGATGGCTAAACTGAGAAAATGCCTTACAGCTGGATCCTGTGGAGCCATTTCCTCAATTGAGGCCCCTTCCTCTCTGATGATTCTAGCTTGTATCAAATTGGCAGACAAAACCAGGCAGCACAGGGTGCATCTCTGAAAGAACTGGCCCACTTCTTGTTCCAGTCAGTTTCTCTGCTCCTCTTCCACACCAGTGAACTACCCCATGTACTCCTGGCCAAAGATGGAGCTACTCCTATCACTATGCCTTCCGAAGCTATGTGCCAAAATAAACTTTTGCTTCCACAATTGTACCTATCGGGTGTTTTTTCATGGCAGTGAGGAAAGTAACTAACAGACTCTGGTCCAGACTTCTCTCTCCACCATCCTTGAACTCTGGAAAGCTGATCCATGTGGACTCAATAGGCTGCCATACCCTCTGACTTCTGTTTTGGCATAGTCAATGAAGAGTTGCAGGAGAGCTTAAGAGAAGGGAAGAAAGCAAAGTGAAACCACCCTCTAGTTCCAAGTTGCTTCATGTCTAACTAAATTAGCCTCTCTTGCCAGGGAACTGGCATGGCACAGCTGTCCGTCTCATGTCATCTCTTCCTTTCTCCTGTCCTAGCTGCAAGCCCAGTATGTCCTAAGCCTTCCTGTTGCTAGCCTCAGAGTTCTTCCTTTATGATCTCCCTGTGTTTCCCTGCATTCTAAGTTGTAAAAAAAAATTGATTCATTGGTTTTGTATTGACTGTTTAGTGATTTTTTTTTAGACAAAATTTTACTAAGTGTCTTAGGCTAGCCCTAAATTCTCAGTTTAGCCTACACTGGCCTTAAACTCAAGGTCTTCTTGTCTAGACTTGCAATGCTGAGGACAAAGTTATATGCTAACACTTCAAACTTTCTCACTTCTTACAAGTCTTTAGCCACTGTACTTTTCTTTAATGTTATAATTAATAAAATCCCATTAGAATCATTAAAGCACATAATAATTATTTTAAAGATAATAAATATTACTGTCATTTCAGTGAGATTTTATGGAGTCTGGTGAGCCTTAGAAATATATTAAATGTGATGGAAGCACAAAAACACATCCACAGGTTTGGGTCTTTAAAGATTTATTGGGTTAGGTAATTAAAGCCAGGTCTCATTATCTCTAACCATAACTAGTACTAACCATGAAACTAGTACTTTCATCCACTTATTTCAAGTCCATTAAGAGTTATTGATGCACTTTGTATATCAAAGATTGTGAAGAAACTGCCATATGTTGTCACAGGTCTTGCCCACACATGTTTATAAGCCAAACAGAGTGATCAAATATAATAGATAAAATATGCATGCAAACAATGATAAAGAATTAGCTACCATAACCGCATCCTATGACACAGAATAGATAGTATCAGCCTAATTTTGTACATATTGAAGTCAATACTTACATTCCTAATTCTACTCTTCTGATTAGTAGACTGATGAGAACTGTACCCAGTGCTACACTCTGCCCAAAGGAGCAGGAATGCATTGAAATTTGGTGCATCCATAAGTTGCTTCCTCAAGCCATGAGAAAGCTGCTGAAGAAAGGGATTTCAAGCTGGAAAGATGACAGGCAGCTCCTTGCAGCTGTGATATTGGAGCTGGATTTCCTAGTAATTCTGAAGGGGGATCACAGTTTATGCACTGTGTGGTCTCACATGGAGGATGAGGAGGAGCTGCAGTGGAAGAGTTTCCTCAGGGCAGCCTTCATGTCCTGGTTCCTCAGGCTGTAGATGAAAGGGTTGAGCATTGGGGTCACTGCTGTGTACATCACAGTTATCAATGCATGCTTCAGGCTGTAACTGTTCAGGGGCCGGAAATACATGCCCATGACTGTCCCATAATACAAAGACACCACTGTCAGGTGAGAGCCACAGGTGGACAAGGCTTTGAGGAATCCCTTGGTGGATGGAACCCGTAAGACTGTGGAAAAGACCCTGACATAGGAGATGATGATGCACAGCAGCGGCACAGAGAAAACCCCCACTCCGAGGTACATCATCTTCACATTAAAGCGGATGTCAGAGCAGGACAGCTGGAGCAAAGGAGTAATGTCACAGTAGAAGTTAGCCACATCCTTGTTTCCGCAGAAGGACAAGCTAGCTGTGAGTATGGTGTGGGGTAGTGCATTGGCATTTCCAATCACCCAGGACCCAGCAACCAGCAGGATACAAGGCCTTGGACTCATAATTGTTGCATAGTGAAGTGGGCGGCTGATGGCCACAGCTCGGTCATATGCCATTGCAGCTAGTATATAGCTGTCTGTGTTTGCCAAGGCTATCATGAAATACATCTGTGCCAGACATCCCCCAAAGGAAATGGCTTTGCTACCCAGGAGGTGGTTGGCCAACATCTTGGGGATAGTTACGGAGGAGAAGAAGATGTCAACAAGGGAGAGGTTGGCAAGGAAAAAGTACATGGGATTATGAAGGCGAGTGTCAGAGTGAATGGCTAGGATGATGAGCATGTTTCCAATCACTGTGATGGGATAAATGAACAGGAAGAGGATGAAGAAGAAATCTTCCTGCTCCTGCTGCCTGGTAACTCCCAGAAGGTTGAAATCTGTAGAAAAAGATTTGTTCTCCTCTCTCATGGCTCCTTCAAGATGAAATTGGAGAGGAACCCAGAACCATTAGCATAAATACTATCTACATGTTAGCACTACCCATATCCAGCTATATATGTCTCACACACACACACACACACACACACATGTATGTATGTATGTATGTATGTATGTATGTATGTATGTATGTATAATCTGAGTCCAGGAAATTCAAAACCATGTAATTTGGAGAAATCCCTGTTGTTCAATTATACAGATGTTCATTTATCTATAAAAACTAATCATGTTTAAGAAATTAGGACTCGGAAGACCTCAGAAGCCTGCCATCCTCTGCGCTTGCCGCGTACTTGTCTAATTTAGAGCTCCTTGGTTGTCGGCGCATTCATTTCTGTCCTTTCCACCATGGCACAACTCCAGGCACATTTCTACACCGAGAACAAGAAATATTCAATATATGATGTCCCTTCCTCAATCCCTGCTGCCTCTGAAGTTGCTGACCTTAGTAACATCATCAATAAATTGCCGGGCACAAAAAATGAGCTCCACAAACATGTCGAGTTCGATTTCCTTATCAAGGGCCAGTTTCTTCGAATGCCCTTGGTCAAACACATGGAACTGGAAGACATTTCATCGGAAGAGGTTGTGGAACTAGAATATGTGGGAAAATGCACCACACCCCAGCCAGAGCAGTGCATGTTCCAAGATGACTGGATAAGCTCAATTGAAGGGGCAGAATAATGGATCCTGTCTGGTTCTTATAATAAGACTTCTCGGATCTGGTCCTTAGAAGGAAAGTCAATAATGACAATTGTGGGACATACAGATGTTGTAAAAGATGTGGCTTGGGTGAAAAAAGACAGTTTGTCCTGCTTACTACTGAGTGCCTCAGTGGATCAGACTATTCACTTATGGGAATGGAATGTGAAGAAAAACAAAGTAAAAGCCCTACATTGCTGCAGAGGTCATGCTGGGAGTGTGGATTCTATAGCAGTCAATAGCTCAGGAACTAAATTTTGCAGTGGCTCCTGGGATAAGATGCTAAAGATCTGGTCTATAGTCCCTACAGATGAAGAAGATGAAATGGAAGAATCTACAAATCAGCCAAGAAAGAAACAGAAAACAGAGCAATTGGGACTAACAAGGACTCCCTTGGTGACACTCTCTGGCCACACAGAAGCAATTTCCTCAGTACTTTGGTCAGATGCCGAAGAAATCTGCAGTGCATCTTGGGATCACACAATTAGAGTGTGGGATGCTGAGTCTGGTGGTCTTAAGTCAACTTTGACAGGAAACAAAGTGTTTAATTGTATTTCCTATTCTCCCCTCTGTAAACGTTTGGCATCTGGGCGCAGATAGGCATATTAGACTGTGGGATCCCTGAACTAAAGATGGTTCTTTGGTGTCACTGTCCCTCACCTCACATACAGGCTGGGTTACATCAGTGAAGTGGTCTCCTACCCATGAACAGCAGCTGATTTCAGGCTCTTTAGATAACATTGTCAAGCTGTGGGATACAAGAAGTGCTAAGGCCCCTCTCTATGATCTGGCTGCTCATGAAGATAAAGTTCTAACTGTGGCCTGGACAGACACAGGGCTACTTCTGAGTGAAGGAGCAGACAACAAATTGTGTTCCTACAGATATTCACCTACAACTTCCCATGTAGGGGCTTGAAAATGAATGATTGATCAAAGACTTTCTTGTTGGGTTGTTTTTTATTTAGTGTCTTATTGTTGTGTCATAAACAATGTGAATGAAATTGTAGAGGGCTGGGATGTAGCTCAGTTGGGAGGGGCTTGCCTAAAATGTGAAAAGCCCTGAGTACTCTCTCTAACACTTTGAAAGAAACTCAGTGTGATTCTATATTCCTGTAACCCTAGGACCTGAGAGGTTAGCAGTAAAGAGAATCAGATGTTCAAGGTCATCCCCTCTGTATAATGAATTCATAGACAGCCAGGATTACATGTCCTGGCTCAAAAAGAAAGATGTTAGTGGCTAATTCACCACTACCATTGTCAATGCAGAGACAGGGAGCAGCCCTTTAATATGTATATAACGGTTCATCTTTTATAATAGCTGCATTTTACTATCACTTGTCTTTCCTGTTTATAAAATATAGTAAATATGTGGCCTGAATTCTCTCTCTAACCTATGTAGATTCCAAAAACTTGATTGAATTTTAAGGCATACTTTAAAAAAAAAATACTGGTTTGAAATTAAAATTTTGCCTTTGAAGTGTTATAAAAGAATATATTACAAAAAAAAGAAATTAGGACTCTGTGATCAGAAGTGTTCATTTTCCCTACCAACACCAACACAGCACCATCTAAGATTGATTATTTCATAGTTAAAGTTCACATTGCATGATCTAGATTCATATTTTGCCTCAGAGGAAAACCTGCCTCATAAACATGGGACAAATATGAATTATTTCTTGTTTATTCAACATATAGGACATAGTCTTCCAGAGCCTTACAGTTTAAGAGAAAGGTTGGAATCCCACTCATCTCACTAATCATCATAAAGACGGCCTTTTGGAAGACTCCAATCATGTACTCCAACCCAAATGTCCCCTTGGAAAAGCTAACCTAGAATTTATCTTTGACATTGACCAAACACGGGGTGATCTCATACCCCAGTGCATAGCGTGAATGCAATTCAATGGGAAGATTGTAAGTCATAAGGATCACTAAATTCAAGTCCTACCAATAAAAGTTCAGTGAATGTTCCTCCCAGCCATCCCATTCACAAAGTAAACTTTCTGTCTGCTTCATACATTTCCCTTTAGCAGCTTCTCAATTACACACAACTTAGAACTTTCCCTCTAGTCTTCTCTATTTGTTCTTAGTTATTTCTTTGCTACCACCACTGCTCCATAAACTCTCCAATCTATTTCTGTTGTTTTAACTTATAACTTATAAACTTTAATTTTCTTATAATTATAAACTTTAGTGGACTAGACTATCATATTTTTCTATTGGAAATGTTGTAATATTTCTTCAACCAATTTATCAGTCTCCTCCAATTTCCCTTATCTTGCTCTTAGGCATTAATTATGACAGAGACTACTAGCTTCTTGGTCATATCCATGTTATTCTCTTCTTTATCAATAACTTCAACTACAGTCTCCTTTGCAGTGAGATGCAGTCATGTGCCTGAGTTCCAGCCAATCCAATTATGTGTTCTAGTTGGGAATTGCCTCCACACTCCAGTACTAACAGTTTGGAAATGTTGAAGATAATGAATAGGATGATACGATCACATAATAAGATGAGCTTGCATCACTAACTGCTTCATACAAGAGGGATCTTCAACATATGCACACACACACACACACACACACACACACACACACACACACACGAAACACTTGTGTTCTTACATAAAGGAAAATAGTTTGTTATTCTTTAAAAGTCATTTAACAGTTTGTGATCAATTTGCTAATGTCCTCTTAGATATCTTACTTAGTCTGCTAATTTTTCTAAAGTACTTCTATTCTAAAGTTAAATAATGATTATTCTCTAGCCTTTTAATATAGTGACTGTAGTCTTAGCTAGAGCAATAAGACAAGATCAAAGGCATAAAAATATGAAAGGAAGAAATCAAAGTATCCTCATTTGTAGATTATATGACTCTATAAATAAGAGACCCTAAAGAGTCTACCAGAAAGCTCCTGTAGCTGATGAACTTTAAATAAAGTAACAGAATACAAAATTAACTTTATAAAATCAGTATACTTCCTGTATACCAGTGACAAATATACTAAGGAAGACATCTGGGGTGAATCCCATTCAAAGTAGATTCAAACAAAATAAAATACTTTGGAATAAACATAGTTGAAGAAGAGAAATACAACTATTAAGAACTTTTGAAAACACTAAAGAAATAAATGAAAGAGATACTAAAAGATGGAAAGACCTCCCATGTCATGGATCAGAAAATTTAATGTTTTGAAAATGACCATCCTACCTAAAGCAGTCTGAAAATTCAGTAGATTGACAATCAAACATGCACCTCCATTCTTCACATAAATAAAAAATTAATTCAAAAATCCATATGAAAACACAAAAGACCCTCATTATAAAGGAATCATTGGCAGTAACTTATTTCAACTTGTATCACTGAACCATAGAAATAAAAACAATACAATACCGTCACAAAATCAGATACATAAATGAATGGAACAGAATTGAGTACTGAGATATAAATTCATGCAACTACAACCACTTAACTTTTTGCAAAGAAATCAGTTTATACACATTGGAGAAAAAAGACTTCCAATAAACAGTGCTAGCAAAAACTGAATTTCCTTGTGTAAAAGAACCAAATCAGATCCTTCACATAGCGACACTCCAGTAGCTCCTAGAAAGCCTTGACATGTGGACAATTACAAGATGTGACTGCTACATGAGAAACTTAGAAATCACCTGCCCATGGAGAATGAATAAGTAAATTGTGCCTTCTCTTTAATAAATTTTAATATAAAATAATATATTGGTGTGCAGCAAAGTATAAGGCCTGGCTGGGCAGGGAGGTACTTCCAATGAAAGTGGAGTAGGAGTGAGAGGCAGAAGAATAAGATTTGGGACAGGAACAAAGAAAGTTCCAAGTGTATCTATAATATCTACTTTAAAAGATTAGAACAGGCTTTACATTGTAGCAGCATTTCTGTAATCCTAGATCTCAAAATTCTGAGGCAGGAAGATTGAGTGTTTGAGGCCAATCTGGCTACCCAGAAATACCTTGTTTGAAAAACAAATCAAACATAAAAACTGGATCAAATATGAAATAATATTCAAGCTACTAAACCCACATGGTTCTTTGATGTGGTACTCTCTAGATGTTCTGGCATTTTAACACCAGCTTTGTAATAACAAATTAGGTTTCAAATAAAGTTATTACCTGTTGGTGATGAGTTAGTTCAGAGTGTGGCCATGAAGCTGGTGGCTCAAGATGATATTCCATGGAAGCTAGAAACAGAGACAGGATTCTCTGCTGAGAGGTAGAAAGTGAATGGTTTGCATTCATAGTTTCAGAGGAGTCCAGGATCCTGAATCATGTCAAGTGAGACACGATCAATGTGAGAAAGACTTGGGTGGAAGGAATGAGGGAAGCTGGATGATCTTTGTCTTGTGTCATTTAATTATCTACTGTTCTTCACCCAGGTTAATAATTTCCTGTAAACCTCATCTTCAAGTCATAATTCATATGATTTGGTGATTTACCGTCATGGTGATTTATAGCTCTGTTGTATCTCAGGTTATACCATCAAGTTGTGCCACCTTCACATCTGCCTTCCAGACCCTGGGTTGATTATGTCCTCTTCCCCCAAATATGCCACCCCCAGACACTTTCTTCTTCCAGCACTGCCAAAGGGTATCAGTGAAACCACACAGACTTGGGATTGGTACTCTTGAGGCCAGATCCCAAGTAGCCTGTCACACTCTTCATCAAGCATCACTATTACCAATGGAAGTCTATCCACACCTCTGCCACTCCCACAGCCCAGCATGATACACACATGAGCACTGGACCCAAATACTGGACTTATTGATTGTCTTATCCCATAAAGGACAATTTCTTAATATGTTTTTGATGTACACCATTCCCATTCTTATCCTTTCGCTCCCAAGGGGGGAAATATTTATGTATCAAGCCTAATTTCATTCTTATTTTCTTTGTTTTCTTGGCTATTTCACTCAATCGGCTTCTTTGACTGCTCCATAGTATTATATCTGTATGTCTTACCTACTGACTAACAAGCACACTGTAGCCTCTACATTCTTCGGTGGTCCTTCCTTGGTCTTGTACCCCATTCCATCAAACATTCTTTTCCCTTACTGGTGTTCTCCTTTTCTTAACTAGGATTGTTTGCAAAGGTGGCTCTTTATACAACTAAAAATATACTTCTAACATGCAGGTGTGATTATATACATGACAGAGTTCTTTTTTCCCCACTAGCTCACTCTAGCCATTAACTCATAGATGAAGTTCAATTTTCTTAATGTGGAGAAAGCCTCGAGGAAAGACATTCAGAAAGTAGAAGGTTAACATTAGCCAATCAAGGCAAGGGTACAGATGAGGCTAAGGACTAAGGAAACAGCATGGAAAAGAAATCCATGAATTTGTCTTGTGGAGGGTTTTAAACCAATGCACAAACTTTATTCAGTAATTTGCTATTTATAAGTATTAGCACACTGGCTATAGTTCCCACTAACCTAAATAAAGGAGATATTTAGTCCTTTATTTAATGTAAATATAAGTATTTGATCATATACACTAAGTGACTAATGAATATCGCAACATTTTGATGGATAGTTCACTACAAAAACTGTGTGATCATAAAAAATACAGTTGAAGAATATGAAGAAAAATTACAACCCAAAAGGTTGGTATAATCAATGATTTTAAAAGTACAGAAATAAGTAGTGAATGGTTTATGAGCATAAGGCCTAAGGCATGGAGGTCCATGATGCCAGGTGTTAGAGTTCTGTCAAAGAGGATGAGAAGATGACTTCTGTAGATACCCAGGCAACAAGAAAAATGAGCCTTGTGCTGTTGAGGATAACAGAGGAACATGCATTAACAAAAACAGTCCTGAGTCTCACACTCAGTCTCACACACAGTTCACCACTAACATCTACACCCATGCAGAGTGTTCGGGCTTTGACATGTTCTACAGTACTGAGGACAATTTTGAAAGGATAGGTGAGACAAATTGTCTACCTTTCTCATGTGGGTAAAAAGACAAGACCAAAGAAACATGCTTCAAGCGTCTTCATATTTCAGTAGTAGTCCCAATCCTTGAGGCATTGACCACTGCCAGGACCCAAATAGTTGGAGCAGACACATCTTTGTAGTTCCCCTCTTAAGACCCTGCATTTGTGCAGCTGGACTGCACATTTCCATGACACACAACAAACATGCAACACAGTTCAGGAGGTAGAAATTCCTTAGACTGGGCTAACCAAACTACAACTGCCCTTCCCAGCCCCAGGGAAGGACAAAGCCCCAGGAAACATGTGATCAGAGCATGAATTCTCAGTCTGCCTTCTGTCTATTGGATCTTCAGAACTTGGGTTTTACAGTCAGGCTGAGATTTGTATCCATCTAAGTTCTATGTATGACCTTTGATGATGTGTTTCACCTAGCATATGATGTGATTAAAAAAAAAGACATGATCATTCTATTTACCTTGTGGGAATTTTATGGGGATCCAGGAAGAACACGGTCATGGCAAGCTGCTGCTATGTTTGGCTAGATCAAGCTGTTATAAGTACTCCCTCTCCAATGTCCTCAGGCCTACCTGAAGACAATAGACATTGTCTTAAGACATCCTGGACTAATGGCCTTTACTCTTTCTCCACAAGTAGAACTTTGCAGCTAGCACTAGCACCTGGTTCCAGGCATGCTCAAAGCAGCATCCTAGTGCTCTATTTAGATGGGAAAGATGAGAATGAGATGGTTGAAAAGAATGAGCTCCCAGTTTCTGAATCATAAGTAGAAGGAACAGATGCTGTCCTGGATGGAAACTGAGGAGGAGCCAAATGGATCTCAGCAATAAGATTGGGGATTTGCCAGCAGGTTATAAAGTCTCCTGAACCATCACTCTCTCAGGTCTTCATTCAAATCCAAGCCACTGTAATTGTTGGGCCTCATGGAAACTTCTCTGCATGTGCCCTTAAGGGACACAGCACCTCTCAAGAGGGATTTGGAGTTTTCTGGAGAGAATATCTCAGGGCTGACCTACTCCATTCTCTCTTTTGGGATTTCCCTATCTCTGCTGTTCAGACTCTATTAGGGGCCACCACTTTGGAGTTGCAAGGACCCTGGTATAATTGAGATCTGATATTCTTGCAAGCCTTTATGTAGGTCTTTCCACTCTTTGGTGTCTCAAAGAATCACAGTTCATCGTCACACTAGAATTTGATCAGAGAGGCATTAGAGTGCAGCTGTCCTTTCTTTAGTGTGGCATGCTGACGGCAGATCTCCAGATTCTCTAGATTCCGAGGGATGGAAAGAGTCTGCAGACACCTAGCCCACTTTATGCATCTGTCACCTTCACAGGAGCCCTAATAATGATTGTTGTCCTGTGGCAGAGAGGTCTCTGCCTTCTTTTGAAAGTGGTAGTAAATGCTGTGATCCTAGGCTGGCTCACCAATTGCTGACTTTGACACATATTGATTATAGCTTCCTTTGGCCAATATTTGCTTACTTATATATCATTGAAATGGAAACAGTAATAAGCATAAACACATACTCATGAAGTTAAAATAATTGAATGCATCGTACGTGATTCTTAGAATAGTATGTACTTTTAAATTATAAGCATTCATTCTTAAAATAATGCATGGCACATAGTTCACACTTAGGATGTATTAACTTATTTTATCACTTTTATTTTAATCAGAAGTGATTAAAGGCCTTGTACTTGCTGTAGAAGTGCTGTAACATTGAGCCAAAATGCCAGATCCCTTATTATTTCATTATTTATATATAAACCTATATAAAATTTGCCATGTATTCTACTGTTTTTCTAATAGTAATGTGACAGATCTCTGCATCCTATATCAAACTGCATATATAATCAATTCTGAAACATTTTGAATGTTTTGAATCTATATATCCTATAGATACATAAGAGATCACAACATACTAGTGGCTCTGCTATTAGTTGTTATATATCTAGATTGTGGTCCCCTGTCTGGTCCATAGACTATAAGCCAACGATAGCATTGTATCTCATGACCAATGTTTCCTTCTTGCTAAACACATTTAGGGGTGTTGGAATCCTTCTCAGGGTCTTTCCTGTGTTTTATCCCCTGGGTAACAATGAAAGGGAAGGGGTTATTTTATGGCATAGAAGAAAATGATGCTTTAATTTTATAATACTTATCAGTGTTTTCTGTGGACACAGAACTCTGGTTTTATTAGCTCATGCACAGAATCTTGACCATCTTCTCCTCCAAAAACAGAAAATATATATATATATATTCTTGGAAGTTTTCATTCAGGTTTGGAAGACTAAATGTAATTGTCTCTAGGAAAACCCATTTCAGCTATTTTCCTTGTCAAATGCTTTTTAGAAACAGAAATGGTTTATGGAATGTGTCTACAGAAAAATGAAGTGGCAATAATGTGTTAAGTACCTAGACGTGAAACAGAAAGGCAATTGAAGAAAGAGAGATGAAAACATTTTGGAATTATTGCTTCATTGTTGCAGAGACATTAATAATGACAATGTAGGTGTCAAGATGAAACTGAGTATCTCCTTCGCAGCTATTGGCTGTCGGAAACTCTTTGAAGTGAACAATGAAGGCAAGTTTAGTACATTCTCTAAGAATCACATGGCCATAGAAGCAGCTGTTGATGCTCTGAGTGAAGTGTAGAAGGGTTATGTGGTCTGAATCACTGGTGGGAATGATGATGTTTTCCCATTAAATAAGGCATTTTGACTCATGACAGAGTGCTCCTGCCATTGAGTAAGGAGCATTCTCTTTATAGAAAAGGAAACCTGGAGAGCAGAAACACAAGTCTGTTCAAAGATGAATTGTGGATGCCAATCTGTGTTCTCAACACAGTTATTGTAAAATTTAAAAAATGGGGGAAGGATATTCCTGGAATGACACATACTACTGTGCCTTGTCTGTTCAGACCTAAAAGAGCTAGCGAATCATAGGGCTTTTTATCCTCTCCAAAGAAGATTATGCCCACCAATATCTTGTAAGAATGTCCTTAAACAAAGCAGGTTAGGAAGTCCAGGGCCATAGCTCCCAAGATTCGGCATCTTGTTACTCCACATGTCCTGCAATATAAATGCCACATATTGCTCCGAAAAAAAAAAAAAAAAAAAAAAAAAAACATTATACAAAACAAAAAAAAAAAAAAAAAAAAAAAAAAAAACCAAGGAGGAGGCCTCAGAGTATGCTACACTTTTGGCCAAGAGAATGAAGGAAGCCAAGGAAAAACACCAGGAACGGGCAAGAGACATGGGCTTTCGTCTCTGAGAGCTTCCTCTTGCGAGTCAGAGTCTGGTCACTTGAGCATCTGAGAGTGACAAAGAACTGAACAGACCTTGGGAAAAGTGAAGTCAGTCTAGAAACAGCAAGCCGAATTTACCAAACATAGAAATGACTTAAAGAAGCAATTTAATCAGAATTTACACTTCACAAAACATATGAGCACACAGATAGAATTCAAAAGTGTTTCTGAGAGGAAATGCGAAGTAGCAATGCCAAAGAGAACAGGCAGCTTTCACGGAGCAGTAGCTCCACAGAAAGGGACCTAATGGAAAAGCATAGTTGCAGTGGAGAGTGAAATACCATTACAGAGATTGAAAGCCTGAGGTGGTGGTTAAACACCTTACTACTCTCCTGTGTTACTGGGCTCCGGACAAGGGTCCCTGCTTTGAGGAATTCTCGAGGACCAGGCTTGGCCATCTGCCGTGTGTTCCTTCAGAGCCATCCTACTTAGTTTTCTTTAGAATGTTTTTAATTCGCATATAGTAATCTCCTGGTAATGAATCTCAGTTTCTTTATTGTTTAGTAGTATTTTTGATACTGGGTCTCACCGTGTACCCCTAACTGTTTTAGAAATGGTATGTCCACATGTGTATACAACATTCTTTTGTCATAGTCACCTATATTACCTTCTTGCCCTCCATTCCACTCCCACTCTTCCCCCTCCTCTTCCTGACTAGGCCCCCTTCCCCTTCCTTATTTCCGTTTGGAGACTGTGTAAGCATCATTGGAGTTACTTAAAGACAAGGACTGGCTCATTACAGGGTCATGGGCAACTCATCGGTGGTTACACCACTGGAAAAAAGTTTTCCTCCATCCCCTAGTGATAATTAGCTGATGATATATCCTCAGGAAAGGATAGGGCTTTGAGAGTTCCCTTCCCCTCTGTGCCAGAGTGATGATGATCTCAGTGTTGTGCAGATACTCCTAGAGTGGCCATGAACACAGCAGTCTGCAACACTCCTCGCCTTCTTGCGACACCTACACTCCCTTTTGTGATGTCATTATGATGGAAATACCCCATTTGAGACTGAATTCCACAGCCACTTATGCTTAGTACTTCGATCAGTAGTAAATCTCTGCATTTTTACTGCTCACTGCAAATAAAGAAGCTTCTCTGGCCAAAGATGGCAGCAACACTAATGTATGAGCACCAACTTGATTAGGTGAAGGCAATTAGGCATGGAGATCATGTCCATTGAGCAAAATATCAATAGCAGCTTCCCTGCTATGGCTTGTGAACTCCACAGACATGGGGTTTGACTGAGTCTACAGTAGCAGATATGAATTGTATCTGGTGGAATGGACCTCAAATCCATTCATAAAGTTGTTGTTGGTTACACTCCCAACAGACTTGCCACTAGTACACCAGTGGGTACATCTTGCTAGATAGTTACTGCTATCTAGAGACTGCTGGTGACAGTTCTCCAGCAGAAAGAAGGTTTGATTCCCTGTGAGGGTCAGGTAGGAGGAATCAAGCCTCCACATCACCTGCATCTGTACTTCTGCATCCGGTGACCAGAAATGAGCACTTTGCCTTTTAAGTTAAGATCTCTCACTGGCCTGTAACTTATCAAGTAGACTAGGCTGGCTGGCCCACAATGTGTGGGCACTTGTATTTTTAAAAAATGTAGATTTGGGGGAATGAACTCAGGACTTCCTGCTTGCATTACCAATACTTTATTGATTGAGCTATCTTTCCATCCAGGAAAATCATATGCCATTTCTCATGTCATATGAAGAAGATTTAAGTTAATGGTTTGTTCTTGATTTATCAATGGGTCAATGAAGGCAAAGATGATGTTATAGGAACAAAACTGGTCACCTTGGACTATGACAGCAGTTAACAGATAAAGCATGTATTGCCTCACCATGCAGAACCAGAGCTTAGCAAATGATGAGCAGGACCACACCTTGACCAGGATTGCTAAATTACATAATCTCTTGTTTCCCTACCCCAGTTCTTGCTCTTCTTAAAATTAAAATTCCACATCAGTACCTCTGAAATGAACTTTGGGTCACTGGGTCACCTTATTTGTCTTTCATCCTACACACTGATAAATTTTTCCATAACCCATATTTCTTGTTTATTTGTTTTGAGACAGGGTCTTCTACTGTCCTGGAACAACGTATGCAGACTAAGCTAGCCTCAAACTCACAGAGATCTGCCTGCCTCTCCTGCTCAAGTGCTTGGAATAAAAGTATGTGCTACCTCACCTAGCACATTAGTCATGTCTTTAACTGGTATCTGGATGACTAATCCTGGCTTCTTGGGACTATAGACTGGGCTTCTGCCATTAAACTCTACAGTTAGAAATGAAACTTTTAAAATGGAAAGATGGGATCAGGCTGTTTGGAAGCTTGTTATAACAGGGTTAAGCTCTTTCTTGAAGGACTGGATCAAGAGTAACACCAAGCTCAGTGACCAGATTATTCTAAGAGTCATCAGAGGTCCCTCATGATAAAGTGCAGGAGGAGGCAGAGTGCTGGGGTGTCTGGTGGCTGTGGCACTTATTAGCCGTGAAGACAACAATGATCTCAGTATTAGCAGGTTCTTCTTGATGTCCTGGGAATTAATACAGGGAAATGACACACTGAGAACTATCAGTGTTGAAGTGACCAACTAGGCGCACACAGGGGAAACCAGTAATCCTCAGGACACATGGAAGGTTGATCATTCCTCTGTAGAGACAAATGAACTGAACATCTAGGCTGGATCTCATTGTGAGGTCAAGTTTGCAGCACATTTCAGTGCTTAGTCATCGTAGTGTAGTGATTAGAGAAGGGAACTGCACAGGACATGGGACTCTGTGGTAAGGAATGGGACACCTGGGCACTGGAGTGTAGCACTGAGAAATTTCTAGTCTTTAAGTTGCCTCTGTTTCTCTGCAGCTTCTTTGCTGTCTTTAGGCCCATGCTCACTACTAGAGAGAATCAGTCTGTTTTGAAGAAAATTCTGCAGTCAATTGCTCACAGGTGTGGTGGTTCACCTGTGACATCCCCAATCACCACACCAATCCCCACCTGATTCTGCCTCTGGTTCATTGAGATGAAGACACGAGGCTGCTTTGGGGAGAGAGTCCATCCTTTCCACAGCAAGACATACATAGGAGTGGTTTCTTCCAGTGTGTTGTTACATCATTATTGTTGTTGTGGAACAAAGCCCGAAATCTCCTATATCAGCATCTTGTATCAGTTTATCCATACATCTGGCCAGGAATAAATGTAAGCCACTTTTTTGTCCTTTGCAATACATCACATAGGAAGACACATGATTTGTCCAAATGTAATAATGTAATTCTAATCATTTGGAAAGAGTGACATATAAAGAAAGATTTATTGGTAGATGCTACTTTTCTATTATAATGAATAGACAATTTGTAAAAAACATAATTGCTATGGTATTTCACCAATATTGCATTTTCAAATTTCAAATTTACTAGTAGAATTCTATCCTAAGGATCAATGTTCTGTCTTGTTTTTCTTTCCCTTTCCTGCCCTCACCTTCCCCTGTCTTCATTCATCCACATATTTTTCTTCATTATATTTACTTAGTTATGACACATTAGTATCATTATTTTGTTGTTCTATTATCCAAGACATAGGAGATAAGAACCTTTAAAAATGGCCTCTTTGGAGAGAGAGACAGAGACAGAGAGAGAGAACATAAAAGAGGGAGCCAATATTGGTTTGAAGATAAAGTTGAACACAAAGAAAGGTCGAGGGAACTACAAGACTGCTCCCCAACTAACAATCTCAGCTCCCGTGGAAAGGCTATCATAAATGCCCTTCCCGGAGAGTGAGATCAACAACTAACTTCTCCATGGAGTCCTCAACTAATGCCTGTTGAAAACAGGAGCAAACACCCATGCATAAACACTGAGTCGAACTAGAACCCAGAAGCAGATGGAGAGGACAAGACCATGCGGTAGAAGTACATAGAGACAGCTTACCTGAACAAGGAGGAGCTAAGGGCCACTAGACTGATAGCTGGGAAGCCAACAGGGGACTGACTCGGACCCCCCTGAATATGGGTCTCAGCCAGAAGGTCTGAGCAGTCTAAGAGACCTCAGACAGTGGAGCCAGGATGTATCCCTGGTGCACAAAAGGACTTTGCAAACATATCCCCCATGGAGGGATAACTGCCTTATTCTAGAGATAGGAGAGAGGCCCTAGTCCCTACTTCATAGGACCTGTCAGATCTACATGACCCCAACTGGATGGCATTCCCCTACATATGGTATTGTGGTGGGGGGTTGGGAGGGGAGGGTGTTTAGAGTGCATGTGAGAGGGCAGAGAGGGCAAAAGGGAGGGAAGGAGGGAGGGAGGGCTGGAGGGGAGGGAGGGAGAAGGAACTGGGATCGACATGTAAAATAATAAATTAAAAAAAAAAAAAAAAAAAAAAAAAAAAAACGCTTTGACTCCAAAATTTAAGTTGAAGAACAAGTTACTGGGGAAAAGTATTTCTATTTTTGTTTCCACAGAAAATGAAAAGATGTGGATTCCTTCCAGACTAATGTGGTTTGATCACGCCAGACCGCCTGAAACAGAGTACAAGCTGATCCTACATTCCAAATGGCTGGACGAGGCGGCCCTGCAGACTGCAGCTAGGATATCTGAATCTTCTTCGAATCCCCCAAGACAGCGCCCCTTACCAGCAGGAAGTAGTTTGGAAAGAGCGACGCCCAAATTCCCAAATGTTGTGTATAAATGTTTGTTTTCATTTAATTGGACTTTGTTATATAAAATTAAATAAAAATAAATAAATAAATAAATAAATAAGAAAAAAAATGGCCTCTTTGTCTCTTGGCAAGTTTCCACCAATCTTGGGGTCTTACTCTGTGACCTCTTTACAAAACCAAGCTATTACTGGAGTGACCTTCTTACAAAGGCTCAGGAAAAATCCACACTGAAGGAAGAATGATTTCATGTGTACATATATGTCCATAAATATACATTTTTACATATACACATCATATTTATTATCTCAAGAAACACACAGAAAGAAACAATTTTAACAGAAGCTTGTGCTTTATTTAAGGGGTTGTGTAAAACAGCACAGGCCAAAGGATATTTTATTTATAGTTGCATGGGATAGCTTTCTCTAGTTCAGTCCAAGAACCAGAGAGTTAATCAATTTTCTTGGAATGAGTCCAATGCTACTGGACCACATCGTTCCCCTTTTCACGAAATTGCCCCTAAGGGAATGTGTGGGTCCTGATGCAATTGCTAAGATTCAGCTTCCCACAAGAGATGGAGTCTTGCCCTGGCTCTTCTGGGAAATAAATGCGTAAGATGGGTAAGCTTCCTGATAGCTCAGGGCTGGAACTCTTCATGTAATATTATTGGGTCCTGATGTTGAGGAACAGAGCTCAATCTGCTTGGGGTGTGCATGGCTTCCTCGGCCACCAAAGAAGGCTTCAGGATGTGATCTTGTTAGACTCCACTTGAAAGGGAAACAGCCTCAGAGTCTCAGGGAACTTTTCATGCTACATTGTTCAACACAGAAGATTGAAGAAGAGCCACAAGGTCATTGTGATGGTGGCTTAAACAGACATAGGCAGTATGGTAAGCTCAAAGCCTGGTGGGGACACCATCCTTAAAGGTTCCCTGTTCACCACCACAGAAGTAGAATGCCAGGTTCTGGGGAAAATGTAAATAGGGTTTGCTTCCCATCTCCATAGAGCAAGTAGAGGAGGATAGACATTGTCACCAAACAGTGGAAAACAGTGCTTGGTGAGTGCAGTGCTTGGGAGGAAAGATGGAATACATTTCAAATCTTTCCAAGCAAAGGCAGGATTCCCATGGAAGTCAGTGCAGCCAACACTTTAGTGGACAGGTCCAGAAAACAGGCTGCAGGGAAAGCAGGTGGAGGAGCCCTGAAGGCTGGTGTGACCAGTGAAGGGTTTGAGGACCAGGAACATGGAGAAAGGTAGAGACATTCCAGTGGGCAGAGGGCAGGCAGGAGAAAGAAACCTTTCTCTTCACACAGAGAAAATCCTGAGTGCATCTTTCAGAGTTGCTATGTCATACTCTCACCCTAGAGCATATATTCAGAAAGGAGGGGGCAAAGGGCTATTGCTGTACCTGGGGAGTTTCTTCCTCTCAGAAGAATCCTATAAACTAGCATCTGCATCAAGGCAAGCCTATACTTGGTCCATTGTACACAACTGTGGACAGAAGAGAGGCTGAAATCTCTGGCCAGTGGACAGTCCCTCCTGTAAACCTTCCTCATGAAGTCAGGGGGACTGGCCTTTTTTGTTAATTTTTACTGTGATGTACCCCAGTTTCAGAGTGCAGATGGAGGAGCATAGCAGTGTATGTCCAATGCTCATGCTTTCTGGACTCATACACATGATACATATCTCTTTGCTCCTGATATTAGCTCAGGTACTGCAAAATCACAGTGGTAGAGAAAGGGGCAGGTGTTGGCTTGGAATGACCAATTTTAGTGACAAATTATTGCATTAAAATAGAAGCAACAAAATTTAATTTCTGACTAGCCAGTTCTTTCCAGAAGGGCTTTAGGGTCTTGGGAACTGATAGGAATTTAATGAAGGAATGGAATAGAGGTTGGTATAGGAGATTCCTATATACAAGGAAGGTAGCAGCAATGTCCAGACAGGATGTCCAGGTTTGGGTTGGCAAAACAATCTTTCTGGCTAAGGAATTGAAAACTGTTGCGTTTGACTAACAGAACACACAGCAGGGATGGGACTGTTTATGGAAAAGATATGTTTCAGGTCCCTAGGAGACCACCTGGACAGAGTTAGTTCAGAAAGACAACTGAGGAGCCACAGGGCAGGGACTGTTAGACCACCAAGGAGAGAAAGACCCTGTCACTGAACAATAGCAGCCACAGAGGAAGTGATTTTGGTTCAAACATGGGCTCTGAAAGGCCATTGGTCTGTCTAAAGCATACCACACCACAGCATGCCATTTGGAATAAAAAGAGGGAAGAGATCACACCCAGGAGCCGCTGTGTGACACTGAGGTGACTCACAGACCTTACCCTCCTTGTTCAGCACAGGATTGCAGTAGGTCAAGGCCTCTGACAGGATTTAAGATGGAGGAGTTTGGGGCTCAGGGTAGATAAAGGGACCCACTATATTCAGGTCTGATGTTCTCTTTTTCCTTCTCCTTAAGTCTCAGCTGGAGGAACTGGAGGGGGCACATGGCTCAAGCTTCCAGAAAGTTCCCCTTCCTTGTTTAGGGTGGTCATTTTTTGCTCCTGAACTCTCAGGTCTGGCACAGCCAGGCTTTCAGTGTAGTCTGTTCTGTCCCAGTGTCCTCTCAGATCCCAGACACCCTGATGTCTCTCTTAGCTGTTCAGATACTCACTTATCCTTTGCCATCTCTGCCCTTCTCTGTTACTGCTGGCAGTGAGTGTGCATTCCTTTTTATACAGATGAGGTGCATTAGCATCCTATGTTCCAGGGGCATGCTGTATGTCTCTCAACCACAGCATGTTACAAGCATGTATTGCGTTTTCAGTCTGGATGAGTACACAGTTGTGAACAAGAAACAGAAATTTAATCAAGACAATAGAAAGCAACATGATAGTAAACCTAGCTGAATATGGACAGCAATGCTAATATGGGTACGTGTGTGTGTGTGTGTGTGTGTGTGTGTGTGTGTGTGTGTGTGTGTGCGTGTGTGTGTGCTTGTGTGCAAACATGTAAACCTAGGAGCCTTCAACCCAGACAAAAAACTAATACAAGAAACTAAGGAATGCTGAGAGCAGGAGAAATAGTCTTCTTCAGGGAAGAGCTCCCCTTTTGGTTACCTAATACCAAGTGGTCAGCCCTGAAAACATAATTACAAGACATTATACACACTAAGCAGGCTGTATTTATGAATTTTAGAATATAAATTATATATGCACAGGTGTATGTACATATATGTTATATAATATATTAATGTAACAACAGAAAAATTAATTAAGAGTCCATGGATGTACTGGAAGTTTTGGAGGTAAGGGGAAATAAAGAAAATATATTATAATCTTTAAAGAAAGCAAATACATAATATATTATAAAGAAATAATAAATTTTTAGACAGGCATCAGAAAGAAACAACCTTACCATGCAGAGGGTGTCATGAATTATCCTGGGAATGGTATAATGGAGAGGACCTTGGGTAGAGTTCGATCATTATTTTTTAAAGTTAGACTTAAGATTAAAGTCTAGTAATTAAATTACAATAGTATTATAATCATATTTTGATTTGAGTTTACCAAGATGGAAGAGTCAACTTGATATGGTCCAAGGAAAGATCCCAATTTTGGAGTTTGGGGAAAGTTTCACTGTGTGCATTAGCCAAGATCTCTGAGCACCAGGTTCCTCAGAAACAAATGGAGATAAACAGTCAAACAAGGCAAATCAGATGAAGAAATCCAGACAATATCTCAGAAGATTCTTCAGAGACACTTGCTAATGTTAATAGAGTTTGATGATGGAATACATTTGACACTAAAAAAAAAAAACTCAAGGATGTATCAATATATGTCTTCTTAATCTTTAAAACTGCATGTAAAATCAGAAAAGTGGTTATATTTAAAAGGGAGGACCATTCTGTCTTAGTAGAAGTTGCTTTCCAGCACTTTACTTACTTTCCTCTTCAGGGTTTCTATGATTATTGGATTGGACCTTGCGATTTTAGTTTTTGTAACTGTAGCTCATTTTCTCATTTTTTTTTTTACTTTGAAATCTGAATTTGGGAAACATATCTTAAGTTTTCAATTCACAAAATAGGTACTACTTCTGGAACACCTATGTAATGATGCCTATATCCTTTGTAGGTTATAATAAATCATATTTTCATGTTAAATGTTAAAACAAAAAAATAGCTACTTAGTATTGCATCTCTAAAAAAATCAGTCTGTATCTAAGAAGAAGCTTCTTCTGTATGTCCTCAAAGAATTTTCAATGCCAATTCAGTTAGTACAATTTTATTCTGTTTACCTCTGGCCATTTTCAAATTTCTCTAGATATCCTGCAAACTTTTCCTTTTGAGCCATTTGTTCAAATGGAGCCCAGTCCAGATCCTTGCACTGCACATGGCAATTAGGATTCCCACTGCAGATGTCAGTCTTTAGCAGCTCATTTTGCACAGCCAGGACTGACTGGCGAGGGCACCACGCCATCCCTGCCCTGCATCAACATCACCTGGAGCTTGTTGGAAGTGAGAGTCCTCAGGATGCAGCTCAAGCTCTGATGCAGAACAGCACCAACTTGCATGCACTGGTGACATCTGCACTCTAGAGTCGGGCAGCACTGCTGTCTCACCATGGATCCCATCACCAACTGGTAGGCATTTGGGTTGTTTTCAGCTTTCACTTGTTGTCTACAATGAATAATGTGAAGAATTATGTATAAGATTTTAGATTTCTTGGTGTAACTAGGCTACACATCCCTATGATGAGCCTTTTGAGGAATGTCAAATTGTTTTCCATAGTGGTCTCATTGTACCACATTCCACAAATGGGGTCATAGGGCCTCAGCATTTTGTCATCCCTGATATAGTTGATGTTACCGGATTGATTGACCTGATGACATAGAGAGTGGGAAGTGGCATCTCATTGCGCTTGTTTCCCTCACTCTTCTTTTTGTTTGCTGTTTGGAGCAATTCTGTTCTGTAGTTGTCCATAGAAAATATTTTCTATATAAAATCATTGGTACAGGCAGCTGTGCCTTCTAGGAAACAATTACATAGACTCAGTGAAAAATACATCTCATCATATGGTTTCAATGCATTGCTTAGGAAAGTATATGCTGGAAATGCTTCAAATATTTCATAGTTAGCTATTTTCTTCTTATCAAGTTATAACTGTAGCTTATATATTCTAGATAAAATTTTAAACATTACTCCCTAAATGGAGCACATTGACTGAATCCAAATGATCTAAGATCCATATCTTGAGACTAACACAAGTTCTCTGGCCATGAACCAGGTGCAGGGTTGACATTCAGTGACTATAGAACATTGAAAGTGGGTGAAAAAAAAATCTTGGATTCTTCAAGCATAGTAAAGTAGAACATACCTTCACCAGATGAAATGTAGAAAAGCATCCAAGAATATTTCAATGGTCACCATTTGCATCCTGCAAAACTTTCTAGACTAGCATCTTGGGCAGGCTGCATTAAGTGTTCTGTGCATGTACCAGATGGTTACTATGCAAACACTGTGTTTCTTCTCTAGAGCACAGAGAAGGGTGTGCTCCATAATCATCTAGAGGGAAACATCTCAGAAAGCAACCACAGGACATTCCTCCTTGGCCTCTGCACTCATGGTAAGAGGAAACCAGACCAGCACCTTTGAATTCCTCCTCTGGGGACTCTCAGAGCAGCCACAGCAGCAGCACATCCTCTTCCTCCTCTTCCTGTGGATGTATGTGGTCACCGTGGTTGGGAATCTGCTCATTGTCCTGGCCATTGGTACTGATGTACGACTCCACACCCCCATGTACTTCTTCCTCGCCAGTCTGTCCTGTGCTGACATCCTTTTCACCTCCACCACGGTACCCAAGGCCCTGGTGAACATCTACTCCCAGAGCAGGACCATCTCCTATTCAGGATGCCTGGCCCAGCTCTACTTCTTCTTAACTTTTGGAGACATGGATATCTTCCTACTGGCCACAATGGCCTATGACCGATTTGTGGCCATTTGTCACCCTCTCCACTACCAGATGATCATGAGCTTCAGGCGCTGCTCACTCTTGGTAACAGCCTGCTGGACCCTTACAAATCTTGTTGCCATGACACACACCTTCCTCATATTCAGGCTCTCCTTCTGCTCCAAGAAGGTCATTCCAGACTTCTTCTGTGACCTGGGACCCCTGATGAAGATTGCTTGCTCTGAAACCCGGATCAATGAGCTTGTGCTTCTCTTCTTGGGAGGTGCAGTTATATTAATCCCCTTTTTACTCATCCTTGTATCTTATATTCACATTGTGTCAGCTATCCTCAGGGTCCCTTCTGCCCAAGGGAGGCGCAAGGCCTTTTCCACATGTGGGTCCCACCTTGCTGTGGTGGCCCTGTTCTTTGGAACAGTGATAAGAGCCTATCTGTGTCCCTCCTCCTCTTCCTCCAACTCAGTGGTAGAGGACACTGCAGCTGCTGTCATGTATACAGTGGTGACTCCCCTACTGAATCCCTTCATTTACAGCCTACGGAACAAAGACATGAAGGGAGCTCTGGTAAGAATTCTCAGGGGCAAAGTCTCCTTGTCCTGGAGACAGTGACTTCTACAGAGATACTGAAGATGTCCTCAATTCCTTCTCCTAATTACCTTCCAGAAATTTCTACCTCAAGTGTTTATGAATCCTACACATGTTTCCTCACAGCCCTGCTCACTGACTCCTCACCTCAAGTTTCTAAGATTTGAGGAAAATGAATTCTCTTTGATTTGTTATGAATTGTTTCTTTGTTTATTTATTTTATAATTCATTCACCAGAATGATTATTTAGTCAATGACAAACACAAGAAAATTCTTTCTATGGGATCAATATTTTGGAGCTGAAATTCATTACTTGTCCAAAAGAAAATGCACTATTTGGAGAATATCATCCATGAACACAATGCATTTTGATCCTATCAACCCTCCCCTACCCCCATCCAGCTTCTCCCATGATCCCCCACATTTCACTATCAAATTCATGTCCCTTTCATCTCCTGTATGCACCCACACACATGTACTCTCCTACTGAGTCAAACCCATTTTCCCCACAGACACATGGGTGTAGGATTGAATACTGTGAAATGGGCAACCTAGCATACAGCATGTCCATGAAGAAAACTGCTTTTCCCCCTTCAGCAGCAGATGACTGCCTGTAGCTCCTAAACTGTGAGAGGGACCTGGTATGTTCCTCTTGTTCAGGCAACTATAGCTGAGAAGTTAATGAGTGTAACCTCTCTGCCCTGCCCGGAAGACATTATTTTGCTGCAGTCCCCCTAGATCTCTGGTCCTTACACTCTTCCTTTCCTCTCTTCTACAGTGATTCCTACCCTCTTGTGGCCTTGTGTTTCATTGTCATTACAAACACTGCTCTCCTGTTTGTGCTGACTCTGGTGTAAGTAAAGGCACTGCTGAGCCTGAGTGTGAAAGTATAGCACATAGTTATGCACAACACTGGCGATGGTGATACAAGACTAGGTGGTAACTGTCTATGTATTCACTATACCATTTGTCCTTGTGTCAGAGTAAACTTCTTCAACTCTCAAATGTTTTAGTCAAACAATGTTCTTTGTTCTGCTACCAGCAGATTCATATCTTGTGTTTGCAAAGTCTCTGGTCTATTCAAGAGGATTTTGAGTGGTTGGCCTATACCACTTTTGTGTATGTCAGCACACTCTGTGAAATTCATCCAATGATGATATAGTCTGACAATAGTTTTGAGAATCTGTCATCAGTTTTGAGATATGTGTGACTGTCCTCCTTTTTTGTAATTTTTCCCATGGGGAACTGTCATTTTCAAGGTTCATAATTCTAAAAGTCTGTGTAGCCCTTTAAGACAGGAATTTGTATAATTACAAAAACTATATAATAATATAAAATCATTATTTCAAATAAATTAACTTAAATTTTTTAAATTTTAAATAAAAGTAAAGGTTTAATAATGTTCTTAATTTTTTATTTTTATTTATTTATTTATTTTATATAACCAAGTCCATTTAACTGAAAACAAACATTTATAGACAATATTTGGGAATTTGGGCGTCGTTCTTTCCAAACTACTTCCTGCTGGTAAGGGGCGCTGTCGTGGGGGATTCGAAGATGATGCAGAAATCCTGGCTGTAGTCTGTAAGGTTGCTTTGTCCAGCTGTTTTGAATGTAGGATCACTTGGTACTCTTGTTTCAGGCGGTCTGGCTTTATCAAACCACATTAGTCTGGAAGGAATCCACATCTTTTCATTTTCTGTGGAAACAAAAATAGAAATACTTTTCCCCAGTAACTTGTCCTTGAACTTAAATTTTTGGAGTCAAAGCATTTTTTTATTTAATTTATTATTTTACATGTCGATCCCAGTTCCCTCTCCCTCCCTCCCTACCTACCTACCTACATCCTTCCCTCCCTTTTACCCTCTCTGCCCTCTCACATGCACCCTGACCACCCTCCCCTCCCATCCCCCCACCTCAATTCCATATGTAGGGGAATGCCATCCAGTTGGGGTCATGTAGATCTGACAGGTCATGTGAAGTAGGGACTAGGGCTTCTCTCCTGTCTCTAGGTTAAGGCAGTTATCCCTCCATGGGGGATGTGTTCACAAGGTCTTTTGTGCACCAGGGATACATCCTGGCTCCACTGTCTGAGATCCTTTAGACTGTTCATCCCTTCTGGCTGAGACCCATTTTCAGGAGGGCCTGAGTCAGTCCCATGCTGGCTTCCCAGCTATCAGTCTGGTGGCCCGTTAGCTCCTTCTTGTTCAGGTAAGCTGTTTCTATATGTTTCTGCCACCTGGTCTTGTCCTCTCCATCTGCATCTGGGTTCTAGTTCAACTCAGTGTTTATGTATGGGTGTTTGCTTCTGTTTCCAACAGGCATTAGTTGAGGGCTCCATGGATAAGTTAGTTGTTGATCTCACTCTCCTCTCACTATCCGGGAAGGGCATTTATGGTAGCCTTTCCACGGAAGCTCAAATTGTTAGTTTGTGGCAGTCTTGTAGTTTTCTAGATCTTTCTTTGTGTTCAATTTTATCTTCAAGCCAATATTGGCTCCCTCTTTTATGTTCTTTCTCTCTTCTCTCTCTCTCTTTCCTGTCTTCTATTCCTAACCGGGCTCAATCTTCCTGGTCGCACGTCTTAAAATTTTAAAAATCTTGATAGATGAAGTCATGGAGAATGGGTTAATGATGAAAATATTGATGAGTTAGGTCAATATCAGATGAAAAAGACTTTTCAACTTGAATGGAAAAAGTATATTTTCCTTCTGAAAGTAGTAAATTATAAAACTGTCTAGTGCACAGAAGTTATTAACTATAAACATATTTGTAGCTGTTAAAACAAAGCTTTCAATAGTACAAAAGTTTAACTTTGAACATTTCAACAACCACACTAAGCATGTCTGGCCTAAGTATGACATTTAAAAGATATCACTAGAGTTGATTAAATGTAAATATCACCCATAGCAGGCTCACTAAAAGAAGCACTCTTCAAATATTTAAATTAAACACCTTGGTCAGGTTGAAAGTAAAATGATGGAGAAAGACACAAACATTAGTAAAAAAAAAAAAACCACTGTATGCCTACTTACTATAGCACTATTTATAACAGTCAAGCTATGGAATTTGCCTAGCCACCAAAAGATGAATTAATAGAGGAAATGAGACCCTGGTGCCATGTCTTGGGCTTCTCTGTGTTCTCACGAAGCTCCATGGTGCCAGAAACTGATTCTGGCTTAGCAAGAGATCAGAAAGATGTCTTGGTATTTCTTCTTTGTGTGAATTTGTGTCCTGGTTCCATTAGCCCTTGATGTGAGTCCTCATTGCCTGCTCGGGCTTTGTGTCTCAGGGCCACAGGCCAGGACAAACTTCCATCAGATGTCACCACAAATTAAATTTCATGAGCCTTTAAGTTACATTTGTCTATTCTGAGTAACTTCTCTTCAGCGTCTGAAATGATACATGGCCAAAACAGAGAATCCACTGGATCTTGGCTGTTCTAGTCTATTCAGACCTAAAACTTGATTGGCCCCATGGTCTGTCTGTTTCACAAGACTCATCTGATTGGCTCTCTCCTGGGTATTTAACAGTTTCCTCCAAGACTGAAACATTCCATCCTGCAGGAAAACTCCTTAAGAATGAAGGTAAACAACTCAAAACAGCTTCAGGAAGTACCTGAAACAACCAGAATCACTAGGCCTTTCCATGCTAGAGTAAGCAACAAAAGCTACAAAGAAGACTCTCAGACAAGCAAAGCCAAGCTTCAAAGAAAACTCTGAGGCCAGATCACCTTCTTAGATGAAGCAGAAACCAGCTGAGCTACCTAGAAGAGGGTAAGACCAACCCAGTCACCTGGAAAGAATACTGTCCAACATGTTGATCTGCCTGCAGGCTGTGCACTGTTCTCCAGGTTCCCAGGTTTTTTGAGCTGTCACCCATGCGGGGAGGCTTGGTAATGCAGCTGTCTGTGAGTCATTTCTGCTCCTGTAAGGTACTCACTCAACCACATTCCTGTAAGGAATCACAGTAACTCATTGGTTCACCAAGCTGGACTTTAGTTATATCTATACTTCAGTCTGTCGTGGCCTCCTTATCTGGAGTGGGTAGACATGGGGTGAGTATATGTGTGTGTTGCATCTCTATAGGAAAAGTTTTGTCCTGGAGAGATGTCCTGTCACATAATGCTTGTTTGCTGGATTTATTCATTCATTTTGATCTGCTATTTTAATTCCATTATTTAACTTCCTTTTGCTGAAGGAAAAATAATAAAAGTAGAGCTGAGGTTAAAAAGGGGGAACAGGAGAGATCCGCCTATCTCAGCGGGTCCACTTGGAGTTCCTGCAGGCAAGATCCTTGACCCCCAAATCCGGGCCCCTGCAAAAGAACGAGGTCTCAGCTGGAGAGCGCCAGTTTCCAGTGAGATCCCACTACCCTGCAAAACCTTCTCAAGTTCCAGCCCAGCCCTCGTCCTCTTCTGCCGGCTATTGGCCAGAGGTGAGTCTGGGCCCAATCGGGGCTGCCTGTCCCCTTCAACCTCTTTACCCCCCTCCCCCGCCTGAACTCCCTGGATTGGCCCCTGATCCTGCTGCTCCTGTCTCCGGTCCCCTTTGAGAGCACCCTTGGAGCTCTGATACACCCCCACCCATCCCAACCTCCAGCCTACCCCCCCACCCTGTGCCCCTACCCCACCTACGGTCCTGCCGCTCTGGTTGAGCACTGGGACAGAGGGTGGAGCCAACAGTCCACCCTACTTCGGAGACCTCTCGGAGCAACTCCGAACAAAGGAGACCTGACTATCCACGTGGGACCACCTGTAATTTCCACCGGCTTGGTCCCTGACCCCGCCTCCAGTCCTCTGCTGGAGTCCCAGGCCCCTCCCAGAGATCCGCCTATCTCTGCGGGTCCACTTGGAGTTCCTGCAGGCAAGATCCTTGACCCCCAAATCCGGGCCCTGCCAAAGAACGAGGTCTCAGCTGGAGAGCGCCAGTTTCCAGTGAGATCCCACTACCCTGCAAAACCTTCTCAAGTTCCAGTCCAGCCCTCGTCCTCTTCTCCCGGCTATTGGCCAGAGAGAAGCCTCCTAGAGAGCTTGGACCACACAGAGATACAGACATTGAATCTTTGATCCACATAAGCCCATCTGGGAAGGACCATAGAGAGAGGGAAGAGACACCACCAACACCTACAGGAAGAAACTATGGGAAGAAGGCAATACAAGAGAACACCTAACAACAGAAAGACAAACATGACACCACCAGAATCTAGGGAATCTACACCAACTAGAATGGAACACAACAACAAAGCAGAGGAAGCAGAAGGGTATGACTTAAAAATCACCATCATAAAAATGATAGAGGCCCTCAAAGAAGATATGAGAAAATCCCTTAAAGAAATAGAGGAAAAAACAAACAAAAAAGTGGAAGAAATGAACAAATTCCTTAAGGAAAGTACAGAAAGCCAAGAAAAAACAATTAACCAGGTGAAGGAAACGGTTCAAGATTTGAAAACCGAAATTGAGAAAATAAAGGCAACACAAATGGAAGGAAAGCTGGAAATTGAAAAGCTGGGAAAAAAATCGGAAACCACGGACACAAGCATAACCAATAGAATTCAAGAGATGGAAGAGAGAATCTCAGGCGCAGAAGATAAACTAGAAGAAATAGATTCATCGACCAAAGAAAACCATAAATCCAACAAATCCTTAACACACAATATCCAGGAAATGTGGGACACCATGAAAAGGCCAAACCTAAGAATAATAGGCATAGAGGAAGGTGAGGAAGCCCAGCTCAAAGGTGCTGAAAACATATTCAACAAAATCATCGAGGAAAACTTTCCAAATCTGAAGAAGGACATGCCCATGAAAGTACAAGAAGCATACCGAACCCCAAATAGGCTGGACCAAAGAAAAAAGACCCCTCGACATATAATAATCAAAACACCTAGCATACAGAATAAAGAAAAAATATTAAGAGCAGCGAAGGAAAAAGGACAGGTAACATATAAAGGCAGACCTATCAAAATTACACCTGACTTCTCCATGGAAACCCTCAAGGCCAGAAGGTCCTGGATAGATGTTCTAAAAGTATTAAGAGAACACGGATGCCAGCCTAGGCTACTATATCCAGCAAAACTCTCAGTCAATATAGATGGAGAGAACAAGATATTCAATGACAAAACCAGATTTTCCCAATATGTATCTACAAATCCAGCCCTACAGAAAGTATTGGAAGGAAAATTCCAACCCAAGGAAGGTAACTACGCCCACAAAAATGTAGGCAACAGATAATCCAACTACACCAGAAACCTAGGGTGAAGCAGAACAAATATATTCACAATACCACTGCCAACAACAAACCTAAATCAAACAACCATCAACAATCAATGGTCCTTACTCACCCTCAACATTAATGGTCTTAACTCACCTATAAAAAGACACAGATTAACAGAATGGATACGAAGACAGAATCCATCCTTCTGCTGCATACAAGAAACACATCTTAGCTCCAAAGATAGACATTACCTCAGGGTAAAGGGTTGGGAAAAGATTTTCCAATCAAATGGAAATAAGAAGCAAGCAGGCGTAGCTATCCTAATATCTAACAAGCTAGACTTCAAACCAAAACTACTCAAAAGAGATGAAGATGGTCATTTCATATTCATCTCAGGAGAAATCCATCAACACAAAGTCTCAATTCTGAACATCTATGCCCCTAATACAAAGCCACCCACATTCGTAAAAGAAACACTACTAAAACTCAAAGCTCATATAAAACCTCACACACTTATAGTGGGAGACTTCAATACACCACTCTCAACACTAGACAGGACCACAAATCAGAAACTCAACAAAGAAACAAAAGAATTAACAGAAGTTATGTCTCAACTGGGGCTAACAGACATCTATAGAACATTCCATCCAAAGACAAAAGAATATACCTTCTTCTCTGCTCCACATGGAACCTTCTCTAAAATCGACCACATACTAGGAGACATAACAAACCTCAACAGATACAAGAGAATAGAAATAGTCCCCTGTATCTTATCGGACCACCATGCTTTAAAATTGGAATTCAACAACAATACAAATAGCAGAAAACCTGCAAACTCATGGAAACTGAACAATGTGCAATTGCACCACTCCTGGGTCAAAGAAGAAATAAAGAAAGAAATTAAAGACTTTCTAATATTCAACGAGAATGAGGATACAACATACCCGAACTTATGGGACACCTTGAAAGCAGTGCTACGAGGGGAAGTTCATTGCACTAAGTGCCCATATGAAGAAAACAGAGGATAGTCACATAAATGAATTAACAGCGCAACTGAAAACCTTAGAACAGAGAGAAGCGAATTCACCCGCAGGAGCAGACGCCAGGAAATAATCAACTTGAGGGCTGAAATCAACAAAATAGAAACCAGGAAAACAATACAAAAAATCAATGCAACAAAGAGTTGGTTTTTTGAGAAAATCAACAAGATTGATAAACCTTTATCCAAATTAACGAAAAAGCAGAGACAGAACATGCAAATTAACAAAATCAGAAATGAAATGGGGAACATAACAACAGACACAGAGGAAATCCAGACAATTTTCAGGTCATACTTCGAAAATCTGTATTCCACAAAAATTGAAAATTCAAAGGAAATGGACAAGTTTCTGGATAACTATCACTTACCAAAATTAAATCAAGAACAGACAAACAACTTAAATAGACCTATAACCCGAAATGAAATAGAAGCAGTCATCGAAAGCCTTCCAACGAAAAAAAGTCCAGGGCCAGATGGATTCAGTGCAGAATTCTACCAGACATTCAAGGAAGAACTAATACCACTACTCCTCAAACTGTTCCACAAGATAGAAACAGAAGGTTTATTGCCAATCTCTTTTTATGAGGCCACAATAACTTTGGTACCCAAACCTCACAAAGACACAACTAAGAAAGAAAACTACAGACCAATATCCCTGATGAACATCGATGCAAAAATACTCAATAAAATAATGGCAAACCGAATTCAAAAATACATCAGAGAAATCATCCACCATGATCAAGTAGGCTTCATACCTGGATTGCAGGGATGGTTTAACATACGAAAATCTATCAACGTGATCCACCATATAAACAAACTGAAAAAGAAAAACCATATGATTATCTCCCTAGATGCAGAAAAAGCCTTCGATAAAATTCAACACCCTTTCATGATAAAGGTATTAGAGAGGTCAGGGATAACAGGAACATACCTAAACATAATAAGAGCAATATACAGCAAACCAACTGCCAACATCAAACTGAATGGAGAGAAACTTAAGCCAATTCCTCTAAAATCAGGAACAAGACAAGGCTGTCCTCTCTCTCCATATCTCTTCAATATCGTACTAGAAGTTCTAGCTAATGCTATAAGACAACAAAAGGAGATCAAGGGCATCCAAATTGGAAAGGAAGAAGTCAAACTGTCTCTATTTGCAGATGATATGATAGTTTACATAAGCGACCCAATAAACTCTACCAGGGAACTCCTACAGCTGATAAACACCTTCAGCAAACTAGCAGGATACAAGATAAACTCAAAAAAATCAGTAGCCCTATTTTTTTCAGACGACAAAGAGGCAGAGAAAGAAATCAGAGAAACATCACCCTTTACAATAGCCACAAGCAACATAAAGTATCTTGGTGTAACGCTTACCAAACAAGTAAAAGATCTATATAATAAGAACTTTGTGACTCTAAAGAAAGAAATTAAAGAAGATACCAGAAAATGGAAAGACCTCCCATGCTCTTGGATAGGTAGGATAAACATAGTAAAAATGGCAATCTTACCAAAAGCAATCTACAGATTCAATGCAATCCCCATTAAAATCCCACCACAATTCTTCACCGACCTTGAAAGGATAATAATTAACTTTATATGGAAAAACAAAAGACCCAGGATAGCCAAAACAACCCTATACAATAAAAGAACATCAGGAGGCATCACCATTCCTGACTTTAAGCTCTACTACAGAGCTATAGTTCTGAAAACAGCCTGGTATTGGCATAAAAATAGACAGGTAGACCAATGGAATCGAATTGAAAATCCTGATATTAATCCATGCACCTATGAACACCTGATTTTCGACAAAACAGCTAAAATGATACAATGGGGCAAAGACAGCATCTTCAACAAATGGTGCTGGCACAATTGGATGAGGGTGTGTAGAAGACTGCAGATAGACCCATGTCTGTCGCCATGCACAAAACTCAAGTCCAAATGGATCAAAGACCTCAACATCAATCCAGCCACATTGAACCTCTTAGAAGAGAAAGTAGGAGGTACCCTTGAACAAATTGGTATAGGAGACCGCTTCTTGAACATAACTCCAGGGGCACAGACACTGAAAGAAACAATTAATAAATGGGACCTCTTCAAACTTAGAAGCTTCTGTAAGGCAAAGGACACAGTTGACAAGACCAAACGGCAGCCCACTGACTGGGAAAAGATTTTCACTAATCCTATATCCGACAAAGGGCTGATCTCCAAAATATACAAAGAACTCAAGAAACTAGTCAACAAAACACCAAATAACCCTATTAAAAAATGGGGTACAGAACTGAAGAAAGAATTCTCAATGGAGGAAATCAAAAAGGCTGAAAGACACTTAAGAAAATGCTCCACATCCTTAGCTATCAGGGAAATGCAAATCAAAACAACTTTGAGATACCATCTTACCCCTGCCAGAATGGCTAAAATTAGAAACACCAGTGATGACTTATGTTGGAGAGGATGTGGAGAAAGTGGAACACTCCTCCACTGCTGGTGGGAGTGCAAACTCATACAGCCACTTTGGAGATCAGTATGGCGGTTCCTCAGGAAAATGGGAATTAGTTTACCACAGGACCCGGCAATCCCCCTCTTAGGCATATACCCAAAGGATTCACATCAATGCAACAAAGACATCTGTTCAACTATGTTCATAGCAGCACTATTTGTAATAGCAAGAACCTGGAAGCAACCTAGATGCCCTTCAATTGAAGAATGGTTAATGAAGATGTGGCACATCTACACAATGGAATACTACTCTGCAGAAAAAAATAATGGTATCTTGAAATTCGCAGGCAAGTGGATGGCACTTGAAGAAACCATCCTGAATGAGGTAACCCAGTCACAAAAAGAGGAACACAGTATGTACTCACTCATATATGGATTTTAGACCTAGATCAAATGATCACCAGCCTATAATTCACATCACCAGAGGAAATAGGATACAAGTTGTATTCTAAGAGATTCATATAAAGTCCCTCACAGAACTGGGAAGGGACAAGTCCCCCAGACCTCAGGTATAGTGGGGGAGGACAGCTAATGGAGAGAGAAGTAGGAGAAAATGAGAGGGAGGAGAGGAAGGCATGTGTGACTAGGAGGATTGAGCCTGGTTAGGAATGGAAAATAGGAAAGAGAGAGAGAGACAGAGACAGAGAGAGAGAACATAAAAGAGGGAGCCAATATTGGTTTGAAGATAAAGTTGAACACAAAGAAAGGTCGAGGGAACTACAAGACTGCTCCCAACTAACAATCTCAGCTTCCGTGGAAAGGCTATCATAAATGCCCTTCCCGGAGAGTGAGATCAACAACTAACTTCTCCATGGAGTCCTCAACTAATGCCTGTTGAAAACAGGAGCAAACACCCATACATAAACACTGAGTCAAACTAGAACCCAGAAGCAGATGGAGAGGACAAGACCATGCGGTAGAAGTACATAGAGACAGCTTACCTGAACAAGGAGGAGCTAAGGGCCACTAGACTGATAGCTGGGAAGCCAACAGCGGTCTGACTCGGACCCCCCTGAATATGGGTCTCAGCCAGAAGGTCTGAGCAGTCTAAGAGACCTCAGACAGTGGAGCCAGGATGTATCCCTGGTGCACAAAAGGACTTTGCAAACATATCCCCCATGGAGGGATAACTGCCTTATTCTAGAGATAGGAGAGAAGCCCTAGTCCCTACTTCACAGGACCTGTCAGATCTACATGACCCCAACTGGATGGCATTCCCCTACATATTGTATTGTGGTGGGGGGTTGGGAGGGGAGGGTGTTTAGAGTGCATGGGAGAGGGTAGAGAGGGCAAAAGGGAGGGAAGGAGGGAGGGAGGGCTTGGGGGGGAGGGAGGGAGGGAGGGAGAGGGAACTGGGATCGACATGTAAAATAATAATAATAAAAAAAAAAAAAAAAAAAAAAAAACGCTTTGACTCCAAAATTTAAGTTGAAGAACAAGTTACTGGGGAAAAGTATTTCTATTTTTGTTTCCACAGAAAATGAAAAGATGTGGATTCCTTCCAGACTAATGTGGTTTGATCACACCAGACCGCCTGAAACAGAGTACATGCTGATCCTACATTCCAAACAGCTGGACAAAACAGCCCTACAGACTACAGCTAGGATATCTGAATCTTCTTCGAATCCCCCCAAGACAGCGCCCCTTACCAGCAGGAAGTAGTTTGGAAAGAACGACGCCCAAATTCCCAAATATTGTGTATAAATGTTTGTTTTCATTTAATTGGACTTTGTTATATAAAATTAAATAAAAAATACTCTATATGCAAAAAAAAAAAAAAAAAAAAAAAAAAAAAAGGGGGAACAGATAATACAAAGGCTAGCTAAAGAACACACCCTGAGAGGCTTTGATAAAGGCCACTGTCTGATGTTGGGAAGCTTTCCTGTTTTTGTTGTTGTTGTTGTTGTTGGTTTGTTTGTTTTTGTTTGTTTGGTTGGTTGGTTGGTTGGTTGGTTGGTTGGTTTGGTTTGGTTTTTTGATCCTGGTTTTGCTTTAGTTCCTTCTTGACAAAGTAGATACTTGCATGATTTTTAAATTGACAGCTGATGATGACAAGGGCTCTTTACAGATGTGTGGATAGTTAACTGTTCCTGTTTCCATTGGGTTCCCTTTTATTTTCTTGTTTCCTTTTCTTTGTCCTCTCAGGTTCACTTCAGCATTAGGTCATGATCCCAGGTTTCCTACCTTCCTGTTTATACTGCTTTTGGTGACCACAATGGCTTCTGCCAACTCAGCATGTTCACATAATGTAAGACTTGACACAATGAGAAACCTAGCCTTAAAAGCTCCCCATCTGAACAGGCTTACCTCTGCTGCCTCCCTCTCCTAAATGCCCATTACAGAGAACTTCTTGAGACTTGTTCCTTCTAATTGAATTGAGGACAGAACATGCTTGATTCATTTTGTCAATTTGGTCTGTAGCAATCTACACGCCAACAAACTCCACATACTGCCTCCGGACAAAGTCTGTATTGGGACTTACAGATCCATGCAGAAAAGCCAAGACAAGGTTCTTCAAAATTCCCTTCTTCACAGGAAAGTCTGTCAGATATGCTAGGCCTGTAGGCCAGAATTGGATGTTCTAACATTACAGAAGAACTTTGGGAGACTAAGCATCCTGATGTCCCTGTTATTAGATAATATTTCATCCTTCTGGGGTCTTTGATGGTGTTAAAGACTAAATAGTTAAATTTATAGTTTCCTTAGTTAAGATGGAAAGTAAATTAGGTATAAATCTTTAGATAAGATAAGATAATAGAATATTTTCTCTAATTTTGCCAAATATACTTGATATTGTGACTGTAATTCTTACTTGATGACTGTTTTGTTGTACATAATTTTACTATGTTAAAGTTAAAACCTTCCTTTTTAATTAGAAAAAGGGAGAAATGCTGTGGAATAACCCTTCTATACAGTGTGTGAATATATGTCACAGTCAAGCTGGCTGGCCAATAGCTGAACAGGATAAACTTGGGCAGGAAAGCCAGACTGAGAATGATGGGATGAGGAAGGGCGGAGTCAGAGGAATCACCAGCCAGACAGAGAATGAGTCAGACACACAAGTAAAAGCCATGGGCTTCAGGGCAAGGCAGCACATAGATTCGTAGAAATGTGTTGAGTTGGAGGAACTAGTTAATAACAAGCCTGAGCTATTGGCTGAGTATTTAAAATTTATATTAAGTCCCCGAGTCAGTTATATGGGAAGCAGCTGCTGGTTATTTGGAAACAGGTGGTCAGGACAGGAAACACCACCTACACTCCTGCCACAATGCTGAACATGCAGCTTACATAATGTCACTGGGATTCTGAAAGGACTTTTAATTCATCTGAGATGCCTACAGAGTATCACGGAGTCACCTGAGCACCACTAGGAGCTATCTATCCAGTGAGGCTCCTCTGAGCAGTGACAGTTCTCCCTTGGAACTCCCAATGATGAAAGTCCCTTCTTGCTCTCAGTGGTGAATAGGTCAACAAGGGAAGCTTCTAGGATGTCTGATGCAACGGAAGTAGGACATGGAAGTGAACTGACCTCACCAATTCTCTCTTACACAAGAGAGAATAGGCTTCATAAGAGATCAGGGAAAGGGGGATCAGAAAAGGAGCCAGGGCCCCTGAGCCACCATCCTGCCTCTTCTCCTAAGTGAATTTTCCTTTCCAGGAACATTGTTACACTATGTATGATGCCAAGTTTGAGGTGATGATGGCATAAGGCCCTTCTCTATTTTACTAGCACAGAGGAAGGACATGTAAGCATAGCTGTCTAGACTGGACATCAAACCAGTGAGGCTTAGTGAAAGAGATGAAGGAGCTCCACACACTCTGCTATCCAACCAGAGAGCAAGGGGTTGGGCTGCATGACGGGGTATGCGTGAAGAAAAAGCAAGATGACATCTCCTTTGTCAGGGTACTGTAATGTTCTGGGGACTTGGAAATTGGCCTTCCTATAGAAAGTAGAAGGATTGGATTGTGGAAAGGCTGTAGAAGGAAACATCTCAGCCCTTAACATAGCCACATGTCTCACCCTCTCTGCCATTTAGGTTTTCTCATGCAGATGGAATGAGGGCAGATGATTCTAGTCCCACTGAACAATAGGGCCACTGAGGCCCAGATGATGTGACTATGTCTTTATTGGTCTCACTGGAAGCAAGAGGTACAGTTGGGGACTAATAGGGACCTAGCCAAGGAGATACCTTCTTTTCCAGATGGTAACCCAGGGCCTTTGAGCATAGAGTCCATTTTCAAACTTAACTTGAACCTGAGAGCAAGAAGAGGTCTTGGGAGAGATGCAGGAGTAGAGGAGAAGACTTCTTCAGTCTCAGCTCCCTAATGAGTCCACAAGAATGTAGGACTTCCTCCAGGGAGCTCATTAGAGAAGACTGCTGGGAGGGTGGCTTGGGATCTGAACATGATTCTGGAAGTTGTGGATTGTCTTAGACATGATGGCATGCATCAACAGGAAGGCAACATGCTGATGATCTAGTGAGAAATAAAGTTAATACATCAGAGGTAGAAGATTTGGGTTTCCCATTCTGTGTGATCAAGCAATACCAGTTCTAATAGCTCTGAAGTCATTAGTGTAGAAGAAAAGGCAACAGGCTGAGGGACATTGTTGGAATGAGGGGGATGGCAGTGAGTCAAGGGATGCCAAGAGGTGGTAGAACTGGAGATCTGAAATAGTCTCTCCCTAAAACCTCCAGGAAGAGCCGTCCCTGCTAAGTTCTTTACACCAGTGTTACTGGACTTATTTCAGACTTTTGAGTCTAGAAAGATGAAATAATAGATTTCTGTGGTTTTAAGGCATTCAGTTTATAGAGATGTGTTTCAGTAGCAGTAAGGAGTTGACTCACTGTCTAGGCATCTTGTCCAGACTTGAGAATTCCTCCATTTCCTGGAGGAAATGTGAGCACAAGTCCTGACCAAGGAGTGGGGGCTGAATGTGATGATATGGAGATACACATGATACTGGAAAATATCACCACAGCTGGACTGGACATCTTTGCAGAGATGCTTGGAGTTGGTCCTAATAAACCACTGAGAAGCATGTGGAAGCTCTGGCAGGATGATGGTAGACACAGTAGAGGAGCACTCGGGGAGGGGCCAGGAGACTCTGGGAGCAGGGACCTTACATGGGGCCAGAGGGATCATTGTTCAAGCTTCCTGGGAAGCTCCAGAGGACATTACTGTAGTGAAGAAATAGGCTAAAGGCTGAAGGGGGAAGAATCTTCCAGAAGCTCAGCATTAGTGACCTTGTAGCATTAATTTACTTTCCTCTGATGGTATTGCTTATTTTTCCTGTATGTGCTTATCTTCCTTTGTAAAGTTTGTATCTGTTGGCCTCTTTTGTCTATTTGAACCCCATCTCTTGGATTCCTGTTAGAATTGTAAAAAGTACAAAGTTTCCATCTGGCATCTCTGAATTCTGGGATTCCTACAGGATTTGTTTGTTTTCATAGTATATGTTAGTTGTCAGGTAAATGTATCTAACAAAAGTCTCCCTAGGGGGACAGCTCTGATCTTATACAGTATTTTGCCTTTTGCTGCTTATCACACATATTTTATAGGTGACCAAACATACATTTTATTGTGATGGGACACTTCACAACTCATTCAATTGAGATGAAAGTTCAAATGTACACAAAAACAGGCACTGAATACATCAAATTCTTGGCTTTAAGGGTAACCATGAAGTCCTAAAAGGTATCACAGACAGATACAACATTAGTACAATGTTTAAACAGGAAGTCCTTTTATTATGAACTTGACACAAAGATGATAAATTGCATGAAAATGCAAACCTCAATTCGGGTAGTAAAGGTTCTAAAAGGTAAAGACAGAAGGGGATTTGAGAATTATGGGGGTGGGTAGAAGGCAAATGTGCCGTCTTGGAATATGAACTCTGTCTTGTAATCACTGCAAAAGGTTATATAGTGTATATGTGTACTAAAGCATGCTAGCCCATGAATATGTACAATTTTTTACTTACCAGATAAGTTTTATTTAATTAATAGTGGAGAAAATTCTAAAAAGATAAGCAAACTAACCAAAGGAGAAACTACACCACTCCCAAAAATCTGATGGCAATTCTAAAGGGAACCTTAATTCCCCAAAGCCAGTAGATAATCCCAAAATGACAGTCTTGATTCAGCTCAAGTTGGACTACAGAAGGAGCAGCATTAATGAAGAGTCTGTAAAATAGGTTTCTGCTTGCCAGACATGGCTTTTCCTTACAAATCTAAACCCATGCTAATCTCCACACACCTTTGGTCCCTATTCACATGTATCTGTTATGCATTCCAAAGTCCACACTAGCATCCTGGCCCTTCTCAACTCCTCTGCTACCATAAACTCCAAGGCTGCTCCAGTTCACAGGTTTCCCTCCCCTTAGCTACCTGTCCTCCTTGTAACACACATGACTTTCCACACCCCACTTCTCTACACCTGTCCATTTTCATGCTGCTTCTTTTTCTCTCTGCTCAGGATTCTTCCAGATGCCTCTGCTTGCTCTCTCTCTCTCTCTCTCTAACCTACAATAAAGCCTCCCCCTAACCATGTGGTGGTCAGTTTGATTGTTACTTTACTGTGTCCTTGCTTATATCAGAAAAGACAATTTGCTGAAAGGTAATGAAAATAACAAATATATTGGTATCTACCTATCTGTCCATCCATCCACTTATAGATAACTAACCACATTTACAAAGAAATTCAAATTAAAGAACAACACAATGTTGCGTTTAATTGTTAAAAACAAAAGATACATTTATAATACCCACTGACATCAAAGATGTGCAGTAACAAGCATTCTCACACACTGCCAATCAAGATGCAAAAAGGTTCACATTTTTTTGGCCAAAACAAAGACTGAATACTTACCAAAGAGTAAATTTGTCTTTGTATTTCCTTTAGCACACATGCACATGCACCCACACTAATACATTACTTGTAAGAATTTAACCAATGGAGGTAATTGCATATGCATGGAACACAGATAAAAATTAATCTCACAATTATTAACATTTATAAAAGCAAAAACTATCAGTGACTTGGTGAAGTAAACCACTGTTAATATATAAAGTAGAATATTTTATAGCTATTTAAATTGATAAGATATGCTTGTAGATTGATTTCTATAATTACAAAATATAAAAGAGAAAAGTTAGTAGCAAAGTCATGTGTGTGGGGTTTTGAATGTGTATGTGAGTGGGCGTGTGGAGCATTGTTGTGGCCCTGGTGTAGAAAGGCAGTGGTGACATTCTGTGCCATTTGAGCTTTTACAACACGATGTATTTCATGGCTAATGGCAAATTTAAATTGGGAAGAAATTTCTAGTTTGGAATAAAAATAAATAGGACATCAATTTCGAAGGAAAAAGAAGCATCCAAATTGTTCAAGAAACCCTATAATCTCTATAGGTAAACATAGAAATGGGGTCATGCCCAAAGTGCTTCTTTGTGATATTGATATCAGTTGCTCATTTTCACCCAGTGACTATACCATGGCAAGTCACTGCTTGAAGCATGGCATGAATGGCAAGCTGTTGGGAAGGCCTGAAGCTCTGGAGTCTTGGAGGCAAACAAGGTGTGTTTTGCTGCAGTGTTAAATGCTGGTGGTGACAAACATTGGTGGAACAAGTGGCCATTTGCTGCAATTGTAGATGAGAATCTTTCTAGAGACTTACTGACAGAACTAGTGATGAGAGAGCCTCGATGATTGCTTTGTCCCTCCTGCCAAGTACAAGTCAAGAGATGCTAAGGAATTTGTTCAAGTTCAAGAGCAACATGGACAGCAGAGGTAAGAACTCTTGATATTTTCCAAAACCCTTGTAGGAAACCCATCGTATATTTCCTGAAGTTTGTCTGATGAGTCTAAAAAGATCAAGAAAGACCCATCTTTCCACCTGTCTATTGACAACATTAGTAGGAATTAATTAAGAGGCAGGAATGTGGACCAAGTATTGGTCACAATCTTTGTGGGATTCATACCCAACATTCCCTCATCTTTGATGTATTTCCTCATTTGTCAGACACTCTTCCTGACTTTAGTACATCTCTGCCTATAGAAATGGCATCTGAGTCCCTAGGCACTCTAGCATACCCCGCAAAACCAGAGATAATGTTTTCTTGGTACAGGGGATGGACTACAGTAACAGCTTTGGGCTGACAGGAACCAGTTATTGCTGGACCACAGAGAATGGGAAGTTCTGACATACAAATGCTATCCCTCTCAAATCTTAACAGCCTCTTGCAATGTAGTTTTTCATTCTTTTCATCTTATATTCTGTCCCTGTAGCCCATGTCGCCCTCTCTAATGCTATTATTTTTTTCTCAATCCTTCTACTTGATCTTCTACCTGGATTTCTCCTTATTGCCCCATCACTCATTTACATTTTCCCACAAATGCTCTACTTCCCATCTTTCTTTATGTCCCTCTTCTGCACACTTTCTTTCCATCTCTATTTTAGCCCATCCCTCCAGTCTGCCCACCCACATCAGATTCAGGTCAAAAGAGAGGGTTAGAGAAATGGATCACAGAAATATCAACTAGACAGTAACACTGTCAAGAACAAGTGATTAGTCTGAAAAAAACATGTGAGAAGGAGATGCACCTGAGCGATGGCTGGATTAATGGCTGGCGAACAGAAAACAGGATGAGAATACTAGGTTATAGCCACACTCTTTCCCTGACAGGGAGAGGCATCACAGTGTGATGTGCATTCACACATGGATTTTAGAGAGGAATTTAATATTGAGTAATGGGGGATTATGAAATGTTGAAATGTTTAGGTTATAAATTTTTATCTTTCAAAAGTTTAGAAACATGAAAGAATGGTAATTGAGGGAAGCTCATTTTGCATCATAACTTTCCTGTAACCTGCATTCAGGTACCATGATCTCTAGGATTACTGGGGAATATGAAGCCACAGAGCAAGCTTCCTCGCTGTTCCATCTGAATCCTATGAGTTTTGTAGGAGGAATGAACTTTTCCCCCTCTAGGTTTATGTTGCACAGACAGACCAACTCTTCCTGAAATTGAAGAATAAACAAATCTCTCCAGGAGGAGAGGATGCTTTCTGAGACACTTTGGAAACTCCAGCTAAAAGGAAGCTATAGTGACTAAAGGTGGGACTCATCAAAGGGCAGACCTGGGAGAACTATGTACACACAGTCTATACCTGGGCACAACCTCTTTAGGGAACAATAATTATTATCCCTTAAATTAAGTTCTGAGGTGGAAACAGTTCTGAACAATTTGTGGCAGTGTTTGTCACTACAGGACACTCCATCACTGGGTTAAGCTTTAAAAGAAACAGGTAAACAGATCATTGAGACCTCCCTAAGCTGCTGGCCTTCTCCCTGTGAATACCCTCCAGAGGGCAGCCTGCACATCAGGGTTCCTGAGGCTATAGATGAGTGGGTTTACCATGGGATTGATCACAGTGTTGAAAATCCCAATAGCTTTATCCTTATCTGAAAGTTTGATGGAACCAAGTCTCATGTAGTTGAAGATGCCGGTGCCGTAGAATAAGGCAACCACAGTAAGGTGAGAGCTGCATGTGGAGAAGGCTTTCTTCCTGCCTTCAGCAGAGCGAATTTGCAGAACTGCAGCTGCCACATGGATATAGGAGGTGAAAATAAGTGCCATGGGGGTTCCTGCCATTATGAAACCCACTGCAAAGAGCAGCATCTCATTGAGCTGCGTGCTGGAGCAGGAGAGCTGGAAGAGCTGGGGCAGGTCACAGTAGAAGTGATTGATCACATTGGGGCCACAGAAGTTGAGTGTGGATATGGCCACAGTGTGGGTCAGTGCATTGCTGAAGGCACAAGCCCAGGATGTGGCCACCAAGATCCTCTGGACTGTGTGGTTCATGCGGGTGCTGTAGGTGAGGGGCCGGCAGATGGCCAGGAACCTGTCATAAGCCATGGCTGTCAACAGGAAGCAGTCAACCCCAACCAGCAGATGGAAAAAGAAGATCTGTGTGAGGCAGGCTCCGTATGCAATTGTGCGCTTGTGGGACAAGAGCCGAACCAACATTGACGGGATAGTGACACTGATACACCCCACATCCATCACTGACAGATTCCCCAGGAAGAAGTACATGGGTGTGTGGAGTTTGGATTCCACCAAGACGGCTGCCAGGATACTAAGGTTGCCCCCAACTGTAGCCATGTACACCAAGAGGAAGAGTATGAAGACAACTGGCCACAGCTCTGGTGTCTCCACCAAACCCAGCAGGATGAATTCAGTAACCGTTGTTCCATTGGCTCTGGGCTTTGGCTGCATGAGTTCCTTAAAGAAACAACCAAGTAGGAAAACAATCATGTCTCTCAATGAATTTGGGAAATTTCAATCATAGCTACTGGGAAACTTACCAATTATAAATTTAAAAGAGGAACTTAATATCATTCCCTCCCTTCCCTTTCCTTCCTCGAAGTGATGTAATTACATAATAGTCTCAAAAAGCAAAGAAACAATTTTTAAAAAATGTAACCTGCTTGAGTGTCAATGTGTTTGTAACATGTATCAGATAATTGCTTACTGCACACACAAATCACAGGCCAAATCCACTCTTCATTCTAAAGAAAAAACACCCTAGTTTTGGTGTAATGAAACAGTAAGATTTGCTAGAGGACAGCATCTGATTATCCCAGGAGAATGAGAACAGAGAAGGATGGAACCATTATATTTAATTTTACAATAAGTGTTGCAGCATTCACAACACTAATCCTGTGAAATAGAATTAAGAAAAGAAAGCTTGTATGTTGGGAAGAAATTGTTTATCTGAAAAAATAAAAGCTGTCAAGACAGTCGGAGTTAAAATTCAAGAAGTGCCTGTTTACTTATATGACACCAGTGTGTAGATGGGAAAAGTGAAAAATGAATTCATTATTGTGCTTTCGTAAGAAGAAAAACTCTCATGGTATAATGTTATGAGATGCAGAGTGTGTGTATAAAATAAAATTCAATTTACCAGTGGCTTTAACTAAGGTGGCATTTATTCCCTTGTTCATTTCAGCTTTCCAATTTGTCTACATTTGAGACCGAGTTTTAAATGCTATGAGTGTCACACCAGAAGCTGGTCATGCAAACCTACTAAATACCACATCACAGTGAACTAGTGGGACAAGAGAGAAACAGATCTCTCCTTCTCTGCAGCAACCAATGCCTTTGATATGGACAGTTTTCTTGGGTCATCCTCTGATAACACTCCCAGATGAGCTATTGGGAAGCTTGCTCTAGACTAGACACTATTCTAAGGACTTTCCATGTAGTAGTTAATTAATTCCTTCAGCAGCACTGTAGAAGGAATACGATTTTATCATTTGATTTACATCAAGAAAAATGTGAGCATGCATAAAGCAAGAGACACAGGCAGAGCAGATTTAACCCTCCAGAACCCCTGCTCTTACTTAACCTCTAACACTCCAGTTAATCCCAGGGTCACAAGGGCTCAGGGCCTTGCCTTTCTTAAATTCTTTATGAAGCTCTCTTTGAACCACTCCCATGACTCAAAGTTCCACTCATAATCCCTGTGACTGGGCTTTTGTGGACTTCAATGTCTTGCTTGGAGGCAAGTAGTTGAAGTTCAAGTTATCACCGTAGTGGGTCATAGCCACGGCAGGCTTTCCCACATCGTCATAATTGCTTCTGCCAGTTTCTCTGCACAGAATGCCCTTGCAGTGTCTTATGGCCACATCTCCAAGACTAGGTGCAAATGATGCTATTTCCTGACCAGTTCCTGCCCATTCCAAAGTGACATTTGTGTCTTCACATTCCTAATGCACTTTGATTATATTCTACATAATGCTTGCCTTGTAAAAATCATTTAGCTATTTACCTAACCAATCTAGTTTGATTCAAGTGTAGGATCCATAGCGTATTTCTCTTTGGGACCTATATGCATAGATCCAGTGTATCTGTGCACCACTTCACAAATAAGTGGGTGGATGCACTGGTTGACAAAAAAAAAAAAAAAAAAAAAAAAACAAAAAAAACAAAAAGGATCATTGGTGACTAGCAAGAATTATCAAAAAATTTTAAGGGACAAATATGAATTTGAACAAACTTGACTCTGAAGAATTTTGAAAGGAGGATGGACAGAGTTGAGTAAGAAGCAAAGGTTTTCCTGCAGGTGGAATGATGATCAAAAATATCTTTTAATGTAAACTTTAGAAATCACTTTTTTCTACAGTCAGAACAGTTGCTTCTTAAAAAGAAACAGCCATGCCACAGCAAAGAACACTAGTTTCTGTCTTGACCTCAATCAAGAAGAGACTAAACACATTTGAAGTCACCTCACACCACCATTGAGATGTCTGTGGTTGGTAGGATCTTGGGAGGACAGTCGCTGCTGGTGAGGACTGTAACCGGTGAGGACATTTGCTGATGCTGAACCAGCTCTTGCACGTACTTGCAGAAGACCTGTCATCTAGGGCAGGACTCTTTTATTTTAAGACACTGATCAATATTTCTGTAAAGCCAGGAAAGTCAACTAGCTAAGAAAGAGCTGAAGTCCCCTTCTTCAAGTGATTTAAGGGCAGAGGAATGGCCTTGAAAACTCACCTGGTGATGGTTCAGGAACCAATGTGATTTTGTGGAAAAAGATGTGAAACACAAACTCATTCAGCTTCAGTAAAAGCAGTAAGAAGCTATATAGAGAGAGTGAGGGTGAAGAGGGAGAGAGAGAAACAAGACAGAGACTCAGGCATCTCTGTCCTGGGGATATTCCAGCATAGTGTCAGCCTCTTGGGACCTCAAAATTAGTCCAGGGAAATGGGAGAAGGGTGCATACACTCAAGGTCAAGTCAAAAATATAAGCCCTAATAAACACCATCGTGGTGAGGCAATGGAGCTTCACATCACAGTGGGGAACTCAGAATGTTTCCTCTATCTTTGTTCTCACCTTCATATTGTCTACAGGCACATACAGGAGATAAGACAAAAACTCAGTTTAGCAGAGGGGCATAAAGAGCAGTCTGCTGTCCCAAAGTCGCTCAGAAAATTAGAGGTGGAGCTAGGACCAAATGGGGTCTTTAAGAAAATGGCTCATTTTCTTGCCTGCTACAAACAGGGTTGAGAAATGAGCAAGGCTAACTTCTAAGCTTGTGGATGAGAGGAGAAACTTCTTTGGGTCTGGGGATGAAGGGGAAACCCAGGAAAGGAGGAGAATCAGAAGAGGCCCATGGCAACCAAACCAAATCCTCAAGGATGAAATGTGTTCCCACCTTGAATCTTGTTAGTGAGGGCCAGAGGGACTGTGCCTTGAGATTCCTGGAATGCTCCTGGGGGAGGCCCTGGAAACACTGTGCTAGGAAAAACAGGAAGTTGAGGGGGACAAAGGTGTTCCCTATTGTGGGTTTCAGGCCAGGCCCTTTGAGGCTGGGAGCCTTAGTGATACAGATGATGAAAGAGGGAATTGGAGCAGCTGTGCAATACATCCTTCACACTCTTTATTCCTCTCAACAACTGATTAGCTGCCCAAACCCCAGAGGTGGTACACACTCTGTGGGATGGAGAGACTTGTCCTCCATTTCTTAGCAACTGCTTGTTCCCCTTGGGCCTCAACTTTCTCATCTGTGAAATGCACATGAGTTCCTTCCTTAGCTTTTCTATGAGAATTAAATTCAACAATATACACAATACACTTTTGATAACTTAAAAACAATAATATTTAATACATGTTTGCTATATTCATGTATCAAGAACTTTACATGGAGTTGATTAAGTTCCAATCAGTCCTTCCAATGATTCTGCCATATACCTATATCCTTCACATTTTACAGATTAATAAATTAATTTCAGTTATTTTCTTATAGCCACACAGGGATCTGAGGGCTAGGCATTTAAATATGCATTTATACCATTCCAAGGAACATAGTCTCAACACCCATGCTATGCAGCACCCTCTCTATCTCCTAAACGGCCCATTGATCACACAGTGTGTGCAGCACTTGCTTTCCTGTTTATGTTACTTAACAATTTTTTAGAATTTCATACATGAGAACTATATTTACAACATTCCCACTGCAAATTTCTCCTCTTTAAACTCCCCTTGTGCCCTCCCATTCCTTCTCCAATTCATGACCCATTTTTAAAATTATCATTATTATTATTATTATTATTATTATTATATAAATATAACCTACTGATTCCATTTAGTGTTCCTTATATAAGTGTGTATGTGTAGAGTATGACCACTTGGGATTGATAACCTATTAGGAGTTCATCCCTGTGGAAGACTGATTTTCTCCCTCTCTTAGCAGCCATGAATTGTATATAGTTCTTTGTCTAGGTTTGGGGCCTTGTGAGATTTTTCTCAGCTACACTGGGATGCCAATTGGTGTTGTCATTGTGTAGATCTTGTTTAAGCAACCATATTGTCAAGATTTCATTACTGTAACTCCCTGTCATCTGTAGAATGCACTATCTCAGAGCAAACAGCCTGGTCCTCTAGCTCTTACAGTCTTTCTGATCCTCTTTATTGTTGTTCTCTGACCTTGGGAATTGCATTATAGTTGTATCATTTGGATATTGGCACCCTACAGTCATCTGTCCTCTGCATTTGACTATCTGTGGATTTCTGTGATGGTCTCCATCTGCTGCAAAAAGAAGCATCTTTGATGAGGCCTCAAAACTAAAGGTATTGTGGATACAAGGACAAGAATGTAGAATACAGTTGGTAATTCTACTGGTTTAGGAATCAGACGATAGTAGGCAACACAGCTCCTACACCGGGGCCATCACAGAAGAGGGATTGGAAAAATTGTAGGAGCCAGTGGATCCGGGAGTCTACCATGAGATTGTGTCTCCTAGAAATGACAGGGAAGCTACATCCATGGTACCTCAACAATAGGGCTGCCTAAGCAGGATATAAACAATGATAATACCAATAGTTATGCTATCATGGAAGGGGTAAGCCTCACAGAATCCCAGACCTTAGACAAAGAACTTCAGGAAACTAAGAGATACTAGCAGAGGGAGAATAAGTCTTTCCCAAGAATGAGCCCCCTAACTGGTTATCTAAAACCAAGTGGTCAGTCCTGAAATCATATACATACAAGCAATACTTAATAGACACAGCAGGTTGTTCTCACATATTTACACATTTATATATATGTAACTGTAACAATAAAAAAACCATGAAACCTTGTTAGTCTCTGTTTTTTTGTTTTTAAAACTCTTTTTAAGCTTTTGTTAAATTTTTAGTGGAAGTTCTTATTAGCCATGTGGGCGCCATCTGTAAGAAGTATGGGTTTTCCAGCCTGCCACTGCTGCTGGTCTTGTCCCGCCGCCACGCCAGCCCCAAATAATACACAGAGACTCTGTATTAGATATAATTCTATAGGCCCGGTTACTTGTTTCTTATCGGCTAGCTCTGCCTTAGTTATTAACCCATTTGTGTTAATCTATGTACGTCCATGTGTTCTTACCAGAGCCAGCTGCCGCATACAGCTCTCTCCAGACTCTCCATCTTGACTCCTCCTTCCTACTTCCTCTTTCCTCCTTGTCTCCTAGTCCCTCCTATCTTCCTTTCCTATTGGCCAACAGTGCTTTATTATTAACCAGTATGAGAAACATATACAGAATGACATCTCCCATCAGGAGGGGGCATAGAAGGCATTGGATGCAGGGAAAGGAAGAGTTGAAATTAAAATTTTTTATAAAATCACTGGGCTACCCAAGAGCTTTTGACAGCCAGAGCCCCCAGCAGGCCCAGGTTGAACTAGGCTGCAATGATAACCACAGCAACAGGAATTGTTCATAACTTTTTGATAGATTTCCTTGATTGGCTGGATGTGGTTAAAGATGTAGTTAATTAAGGCCCACCTGGTCCTACTTGAAGATTGTTAATCCCTTATTGGCAAATAAATGTATCTGTTTTGTAGTCTTCTCTGTCTTTGTGCTCCATTCTTGGAGGATGGTGGGACAAGAATCAGAGTGGAGATCAGAGATGATTTTTACCCATTAACCATTTCATTACCTGTCCGGGTCTGATGTTTACAGGGCTGTGGAAGTGTGTGCAGGAGCAGACAGGGAAATTCACTTTGTCTCTCCAGGGAAGGTAGGGAGAGATGGAATTATGTGTAGGAGAAATGGAGACCTCTAACCTGACCATAATGGGCTTCAAGCATCAGAAGCATTCATGGGAGATGGGAGGGCTAGAGACCTTTAACCTGTCTGTGTGGAGCACTTTTGGGTGTGTAAGTGTACACATAAGTTGTGTGCACGTGAAGTGCAAAGCCCTAGGACAGCTTACCTGTCCAGGCCAGGCAGTCATGGGTGAGGGTCTGAAGACCTCAAACCTGTCTGGGTAGGGTGGTCAGGGAGCTTTTGGCATAGGGGAGTGTGTACAAGGTGAGTGGTCTGGAATGTCTTACCTGTCTGGGGTGGTTGTTTGTACATCCGGGGAAATGTTGAAAACTAATTTTCTTATAATTATAACACAATGTTTATAAACTTATAAAAAGACATATTTGAAGATATAAAATATAAAAATTGCAGTTCGTGGGAGATAAAAAGAACAAAAATGAAAGAAAAATAGAAAATTAGGAGGCTGGAATTATTTGAAAAAATATACAGGAGAGTTTCTAAAAATCAGTATGAAAATTGTTAACAGTCTGTATAAATACTAGGCAGGGGATACAACAAGACAATTCCCAACAAAGCAGCACCAATGCATCGCATTACCCAGCTCAGGTGGCCATAATAAAGGATGGTATTGGGTGGTTTAAGCACTAGAAATGTATTTTGCTACAGTTCTTCAGACACAAAGTCCAAGATTCAGTTGCTACCATGGCCGGGTTCTGAGGAAGTTTCTTCTCTTGGCTTGGCGGTCAGACAGTCACCTTCCTACTGCATCTTCATATGTCATGGGGTGAGAGTAGCTGAGGATCCTAATCTCAGGAGGCCACCTCATTGACTTAGGACCCCAACACAACCTCATTTCACCCTAATCATTGACACTTTCCTTACTTGAAAAAAAATAGTTTTTAAATTGTTGAGAATTTCATACGTGTACACAATTGTTTTAATCATGTCTACCTCCGTCACCCCTGATGGATTCCCCTTGGACACCTGCCCCAACATGTCTGCCTCCAAGATTCATGTCCTCTTTTCTTTTTTAAATAAATACCTCACTGTGTCTAACTAGTGTTGCCTGTAAATGCATGGCTGTGGGGTCATCCACACCAATGAGAGGATGATTAGTTTATAATTACCATCATCTCCAAATAAGTCACACTGTGGGCCAAAGGGCCAGAGAGTCTGTAGATGAATTGGGGAAGAAATCACAGTTTGAACCATATCATGGAAAATACAATATTTGAAAATGTAACCTAGCGTAGGTGAACCTCCAAAAATTACATCTCAAGACAGCAAGTTTTAATATATAATAATAACTTCTAATTATTTACAGTTAGTTGTATATTAGAAGAGTTTATTTGTAACAGCCACTGCTGCCAAATATTTGGAAAGAACAGTTTCATTTACCATTGGAATAATAAAATAGTGTAAAGTTTGTGTATGGGTAAGAGAAAAATATACATATAAATCTCAATTTTTTATTTCATTCAGCTCCAGATTTGTATATACCATGACTTATAGAAATACTTGCAGAATAATAAAACAAATATATACTGGGAAAATCTTGTATTAATGTATTTTTTTATTCTTCTTGAGATAGTTTGTCATGCAGCATAGGTTAGCCTCGAAGTTGCTGTCAAAGATGAGATAGAATTTCTTATCCTCCTGCCTCCACTGGGATTACAAGCATGCACAACCATAGCCAGTTTATACTGTGTTTTTCTTCCCTCCTGATCACACTCATACCATATCTCGCTTTCCTGTCAGTACTCTCCTTAGGGCACCCTGCACATCAGGGTTCCGAAGACTGTAGATGAGTGGGTTCAGCATGGGACTGATGACAGTGTTGAGGATGCCAATGCCCTTGTCCTTGTCTGAAGCCTCCACTGAACCTAGTCTCATGTAACTGAAGACACCTGTTCCATAAAAGATGCCTACCACAGTGAGATGGGAGCCACATGTAGAGAAGGCTTTTTTCCTCCCCTCAGAAGATCGGATTCTCAAAACTGCAGCTGCCACATGGATGTAAGAGGTGACAATGAGAATCACAGGCGCACCAGCCATGAGGACACCCAGACCAAAGAGCAGCAGCTCATTGAGCTGCGTGCTGGAGCAGGAGAGCTGGAAGAGCTGGGGCAGGTCACAGTAGAAGTGATTGATCACATTGGGGCCACAGAAGTTGAGTGTGGATATGGCCACAGTGTGGGTCAGTGCATTGCTGAAGGCACAAGCCCAGGATGTGGCCACCAAGATCCTCTGGACTGTGTGGTTCATGCGGGTGCTGTAGGTGAGGGGCCGGCAGATGGCCAGGAACCTGTCATAAGCCATGGCTGTCAACAGGAAGCAGTCAACCCCAGCCAGCTGATGGAAGAAAAAGAGCTGTGTGAGGCAGGCTCCGTATGCAATTGTGCGCCTGTGGGACAAAAGACGACCCAACATTGATGGAACAGTGACACTGATACATCCAACATCCAGCATGGACAGATTCCCCAGGAAGAAGTACATGGGAGTGTGGAGTTTGGGCTCCACCAGGACAGCTGCCAGGATGCTTAGGTTGCCCCCAACTGTGAGCAAATAGGCAAAGAAGAAGATCACAAAGATGACTGGCTGCAGCCCTGCTGTCTCTACCAAGCCCAGAAGAATGAACTCAGTAACTGCTGTTCCATTGCTCTCAAATTTGGACTCCATGAATTCCTGTTATAAGACATTTCAGAATAGAAATGATCCACCTTTAATGTAATTAGTCAATAAAAATACAATGATCCATTTTCATATGCTAAGCCTGGAGGTAAATTTCTGTGTTTGCCAGGAGGTGTTGTGGTAGTTTGAATGTAATTTAGCCCCCATAAGCTCATAGGGAGGGGCACTATTGGGAGGTGTGGACTTGTTGAAATAGATGTGGCCTTATTGAAGGAAGTGTGTCATGGTGGGAGAAGGCTTTGAGGTCTCTTTTGCTTAAGCTTTTCTCGGTGTCATAGTATATTTCTTGTCTTCTAATCACGATGTAGCTAGCACTATGTCTGCCTGCAAACTGCCATGCTCTCCGCCATATGATAATGAACTAAGCCTCTGAAACTGTAAGCCAATACCCCAGGTAAATATTTTCTTATTTAAGACTTGTCATGGTCATGGTGTCTCTTCACAGCAATAAATCCCTAAGACAGCTGTTTTCTCTCCTTTGGCCAAACCTTACTTATTATCTCCAGTTCTGGTTTTACCTCAAAACCTCACCTGTCAGTTGCCTAATGGTATCATTACTTCAGACATTTCTTCCCACACCATGAGAGGTGGTTAATGGATAGAGAAGATGTAGTATATACATGCAATGGAAAAATAAAACAAAGCAGAAATTTCCAGCAGTGAAACTAAGTAAAACTCAAGGGGGAGAAAAGAACACGGAAACTCAGAATTGTTAGAAAATTAGTAACAGGAAAAAGTAATTAAAAGTCGGTCATGGTGACACATGAAAGAGGTTGATTCAAGTTGAAGGCCAGCCCAGGCAACATAATGAGAGGAGAGAGAAAGGGAGAGGGGAACACGGAGAGGGGAGAGACAGGGAGAGCAGTTATACATAAATCAAGAATGTCTAGATAAGTATTTTCAGAATGTTTATCTTCTATTTCTATTTATCAAGAAAACTCTCTTTGGCTTTTTACTTTTTGTGATTTTTTTTTTGCTTTTGCAATTGCAATTATATTTATTTTTTTCATTTTTATTAGTTGAGGATTTCATATGATTACCTGTCTGCCTTCCCTACCCAGCTTTGCATCCTCCTCTTTTTTTAAAGCTACCTAGTACAGTTTATGCCACCCATATATTCTTGGATGTGTGGCTTCCACTAGGAGGTGGTCTGTCTTCCAGGAGCCATATCCATACAAATTCAATTTTAAATCATCTATGTCTTCATTAAAATTAGCTTTGATATACTCATTTCTAATTTCTGTACTATTATTATTATTATTATTATTATTATTATTATTATTATTAAAGCTTATCCATTAACAAGTTCTTGGCACCATGTCTTAGGGTTTTTACGTGGATGCTGGGAATCAACTAAGGTCCCCATGTTTATGTATCAAGCCCTGTACTGACTGAGCCAAACCCCATATTTATAAAATGCCTGGCTTTCTATCTAGAAAAATTATTCTTTCTGCTTGTGTTTTTGTATGACTGCTAACTTAAAATTGCTATGAGACCAGCAGAGGAAAGATTAGTATGAGAAACCCAGCAATGTGTCTGCTGGTCTGGCCACTAAAGATAGGTCCTCCTAGCCTGGTGCCCAAGAGGAACATCTTAAATCTAGGAGGCATCATATCCATTCAGAATAATGAAATTAGGTCCCTATTCCTCACCATATATGGAAGTGATCTAAAATATACCAAAAGACCCAAAGAAAAGACAGGAAATTGGTAGAAGACAACAGGAGAAACACTTCAAGGCAGCGATATTGGGAAGGTGGTTTTGGATAAGGCCCCTAACCATGTGCAGATAAAGTAAAATGGACAAGTAGAATTATATTAAAATCTGAAGTTTCAACATAGCAAAAGAAACAGAACATACAAAGAACATTCTAAGTCATCTGTTTTTCTACTTCATTTCTATTAGGAGTTACACCTTTTAGAACAGATTTTTTTAGGTTAAGGATTATCAGCTGCTTCATAAAAATAAGCCAATTAAAAGTGTAACTTACAAACTGACAATGGTGGAACTAAATAAAAACTACACCAAATAGAACCAAGCCTGGACACAGTCTGAATAGGCAGTTCTCAAGGGAAGACACGCAGTCTTCAAGGTTGAGTGACAGACTCCCTTCACAGAATAACTGTTAGAAAGCTAACTTGGCACTTTAGGAACTTTCTTCTGGGGGTTGTTGGGGTTGGAAGTCAATGAAATGTGAGCTGCCTGGTGTGTTCAGGGAGGGACACCAGCGTTGGGTCAAGTTCCCTGACTTGTTCATATGCTACCACCGAAAGCTGTTGTAATGTTGTGAATGTTGTTGAACCATGATGCCAGGAGGCCACGGGACTAAATCATCCATGAAGATTTCCTGATGCATAAATAACAGAGAGTAATGTTTTTAAAAGCTAAACACTTAAATTTTTAAAATATAGATATTTATTTATAGTGGCATACATTCATGTGTCCATACATGTGTGCCATGGCACATGTGTTATAGTGTTATGTACATAGGTCAAGGGAATCAGTTCTCTTACTCAACCATGTTAATCCTGGAGATGGGACTCAGATTGTTGAGCAAGTGCCCTCACCCGCTGAGCCATCTTACTGGCCCACAGAGAGCAATCTTAATAGTATACATCTAAAAAAAAAATGTCCCATTTCTTTTGTGAAGATAAATGATGGCAATTAGTATGAGTGTCTGTTTGTACATGCTTTAGTGGTGTCTTCAATGAGAGGTTTCCCTTACAGACATCGCATTTCCTTCTACAGTTCACTCTGGAGCAGGTCTGATTCTACCCACTGATACAGCCATCCTCTGGCCACCTCTCCTCTCCCAGCCAGCAGTTGACCCTCTAAACATTGAAGACATCCCCTGTCTACAGTTAATTTTCTATATGCAACTTAGGCAGAGCAGCAGATATGGCCACACGGGGATAGTTGGCAGGGTGCCAATCAAAATCCCAAATGAAGTGCTCACAATATAGTGACCCTCTGCTCTGTATGTGAGTTAGGGTGGGGGACATTCAATTTGGTAACCCTTACTTATATTGTCTAAAACCCCCTTAAGTCAATGGTCACATTCATCGTGTCATCCTGTGGGTCCTACACATAGACCTAGAACTAATTCAGTAAGTGCCATAAGCATTGGCACATTAATGGGGAAAAGGCATATCAAATAATCAAATAATATATTCCTCTGGCTTGCTCTCTCCAAAACAATTTAACTAATGTTGTAAAAGTTCTGTGCTCTTCAGTTTCCTTAGGAATGATTTCTTAGTCCAAGTTCTAAACTTCTTTGAGTGAATGAGAATACACTTCCTCTACATGGTTATCCTGGTTTCCCCTTCCTCAAACTGCTTTCTGCTAATCTCCTGCAGCACCCTGACTGTACCCTTTCTGAGTCTCTGCTACCCTCTTATATGGCCCCTTCTCCGAAGGGCACAGCTGTACTCCACCGTGACTTGTGGGAAGACTTTATCTTCACATCCTCAGTGTCTGTCACCATAGTTTATAAGCAGTGGGCTTTCCATATTTCCAAAACAAATGCAGAATAAACTTAAAGACTAAAGCCATGAGACCAACATGATTTCAGTGAGGGGGTCATCGGGCTAAACTGTAGGGGCTGGGAAAGTCTCTCGGATGAGCCAGAAGTTGTGCAATATGGAAACTGATGTGATTCTAGAGAAGTATAGGCTTGAGTGAAAGGCGCAGGTGCACTGCTGTAGGAATTTTAATTTCCTTGTTCATATGGAATGATTCTAAGACCTCGTTAGGAAGAACTGAAACAACTGGCTTACCTGAAATGAGTTATCCTCAAACAGCCCCAAGTTATTTGTCAATTAGGAGGGCAAGACCCTGTGAATAAACAAGGCCAGACAAGAACTGGCCTCACAGAGAAAGCCCAGTGACCTCTGTTCTGTGCAAATGGAACTTACTTGTCATTTCCAAGATTCTAGGATGAGCTAGGTCTGTACATCCAAGAAGTCTGTCTCCCACAAGGTCACAATGGTGGACTTGGTCAAAAAGGCCCCCTGCTATTCTCATCATCCAGCCTGAGATGCAGGCTTTCTTAACTGCACTTCAACGACTCTCTGATGTTCTAACCAACCTCTATGGGTCTGATGATAACATCTCAGTCAGGCCCTCTGATGAAGTAAAGATGACTCCTTGTGGGATGGGTCCAGGCTGGATTCTCTGAACGTGCTCATCCCCATTAGAAACAATAAGTAAATTTCACCCTGGGAATTTGCCCACATGGCAGAAGGACCCTGGCCAAGGTGACCCTAGCTCCTTCATATGATGTACTATCTGAACAGAACGTTCCCTACTGAATCCTCTGAAATAAGAAGTCTTCCTCACTCGGTAGCAGCTCCAGTGACTTCTCAAGGAGCAGAAGGGGGCTCCCAAGAGAACTTACTCACCTATTTCATGTACTGAGGTGAGAAAGGAGAAGGGGAGGCACTGTGCAGGCCCTAGTCCCAGAGAAAGAGGTGGGGTCATATATAGACAAACGGTGAAAGAGAGATGATATCACCCTGCCGTCGGTTCCATCCACTGAGGAGTCACTCTCTAGAGACCTCAGAAATTAGCCCTCCAAGGAAGGGGTTTGGAGAACTGCAATCCAAAAAGCAACTCAGGTCTTTAATGAACCCAATAATGATGTTGCATGGCTTTTAACTCTTTTTAAAAGGTCTCACCCTCAGTTCTCTACTCTACCCCTCATATTAGTCCCATGAGCATAACAAAGGAGTTACCAACCCCATTTTTCACATGAGGATGATGAAGTTTAGTTTTCATTATTTTCCATTCACCATAAAGCTAATAGTGGTGCCCAACATTCTGTGTTGTATCTTTCCCCATTGTGAACTCTGAGCAGAGAGAAACCAAGTTCCAGGTTTTTTATTTGACCTGGAGATGAGAAGGGGGCACATGAAATTCACATTCCCAGTGAGTCCTGGCTAACGCCATGCCTTTTCCATCAGGCATTAGCAGTGGATCCTGGGGTGTGTAGTAGGATCTCATAGTGAGCTAGCAGTAGAAAACCTGAGCTGAATTAGGAGGATCCAACCCTCCTCCCAAACACTTTTATTTTTTTCCAAAGCCTTAGAAGTTGAGGATCCTAATAATGAGATTAATGGCCTTAGTAAGCCCTCTCTCAGTGCCCCAATCTCCAGTTAACAGGAATTTCCCACCATGATGAAGAATGTGCCTTTCCTTGGTTACAGGACCCTCCTTCCCTCTCCGTGATTTTTTTTTTTTTTTATGGCAGCCTAGTGTGAGACAAAAAGCATTAGTGTAGCAAACAGACCTGTTGATCTTCTCAATGAAAATAAAGTACTATTTTCACCCACCCAGGGTTGGTCTGCAAATTAAATTAGCCATATACAAAGTACTTATTAAGGGATCAGCAAATTCTATGACTAATAAAATGACAAAAAGTGACAATTATTTTGCTAATGTATCTTACTCAGATTGGCATGCCCCAACAGTAGCATGGCCCTCAGACACTAGCATGGCCCTGGATCTCAGGCATCCATGTAGTCTTCCATGGTAATAGTAATCTCAGACATCAATACAGACCCTGACTGCAGTAGGGCCATGGACCCAGACATGGCCCTTAGCTGTAGCTCTGGACCAGACATCATCATGCCATTGAGGAGCAGTGCAAGAATCAGATCTGCATGGCCCTAGCTGCACCATGTCACTCAGCCACCAGCATAGAAACAGGTTGCTAATATGACCCTGGGCATCCACACAGCCCTTGGTGGCAATATGAGCCATGGACTTCAACACAGACCCTGGCTACACTAAGACCACAGACCCAGACATGGTCCTCTGTAGCAGCCTGAGTCCAGACATCATCATGACCCTGGCAGCAGTACAGCCTCAGATACCAACATATTCCCAGGTGGCAGCCCACACCCTGAAAATCCGCATGGCTCTCGTGGCAACAGGAACCATGGACATCAACATAAACAGGGCCACTATAGGGCCACAAACACGTGGCCCTCAGACACCCAGACAACATCATGGCCCCAGTTGGTAACACAAGCCACTCAGATCTGTACAGCCCTGGTTGCCACATGGCCCAGACTCCAACAAAGCAACAGGCTGCATCCTGGAACCCAAGCCTCCACATGGCTCCTTGTGGCCACATGGGCAATGGAATTCAACACAGACTCTAGATGGATTGGACCACAGATGCAGACATGGTTCTTGGCAACAGCCCGGGTCTGAATGCCATTATGGCTCCAGGTATTGGGCAGGCCATCTAGATGGCATGGCCCTCAGACACAAACATGGCAGCCCACACCATAGGGATCTGCATGGCCCTTGTGGCAACAGGAGCCATGGACATCACACAGACCCTTGCTACAGCAGGACCACAGACCCAGACATGGCCCTGAGCTGCATCCCTGGCCCAGATATCACCATGTCACCAGATAGTAATACAGGCCACTTAGATCTGCCCCAGGTGCAGTATGGCCCCTTGGCACCAACATGGTGCTGGGTGGCCAATCAGACCAGGGCAACCACACAGCCCTCAGACCTTGGCTGCTGTATGGCCACAGATCCAGACATGGCCCCAGGTGACAGCACATGCCACCAAGATAAGCATGCTCCAGCAGTGGCATGACTCTTGGACACCTATATGACCACTGGTGACAGCCCCAGATACTGGACATTCTTGTGGCCTTTGGTAGTAACATGGACCATGGATAGCCACCAGACCCTGGCTGTGGTAGGACCACAGACTCAAACATGACCTAGGCAGCAGCCCGAGCCTGGATGTCAGCATAGTCCTGGGTGGCAAGAAGGTCTCCCACCTCAGCCTACTCCTCACCGCCTTTACTTCCTCCATCCCACTTCTTTTCATAGCGCATGAATCATTCCTCTTCTCTTTCTCTCCCCGTCTCTTGGGGATTGAGGCTGGCCATTGAGCAGCTTGAACACGCCTGAGCCTGATAGCATCAAACTAGCTGTGGATGTCTTCCCATCATCCCAGGTCTTGAGGACCCAGGCTGGCCTTTGGGTGGCTTGTACCTGCTTGAGTCAGATGGCATCAAATCTGTTCTCTTTAGTTAGTGACTGACTTCAGTGCACTTCCAATTTAATCAGACACACAAGGGTGTTCTGAAAACACAGAATTTAGAAAGCTTTTACAAAACTGAAGTAGGATGATAGAGAATCAAGAAAAAATTCAAGACAACTGAAGGTAAGAGAGAGGAAGGCAGGGCGGGGAGGGAGGGAGGGACAGAAGGAGGGGCAGCTCCCATTGAGATGATATGGTGTAATGCTATACATATATTGTGAATTGGAGATAAAAGTCACACCTGTATTGAAGATTCTACAACGATGAGAACTGATCAGAACTTCACAATTTCACAGAGTTGAGAGTGTTGTCTATCTATAGCCAAATTATCTTGCACCATCTCTAGCTCTCTTAATAGCAATCTATTGCTCACTCCTGCATCTGACCTAAAATTTTTTGACAAATGCATACCCTTTGAAATATGTTCTTAAGAAACTCACTTCCAAGAGTTCAAAAGCTAAGAATATCATGTGAAACCTGTAACAGTTCTCTCGTTTTGGTAAGACCTGCTTACCTACAAGTCCCTGCCAATACACTTGGTAAATGCATTGACTTTGACATTTTGTTCTATAATGTAGCTGCATCTCTGGTAAGATATGTTATTTGTGGCAACCTGAATCTATGTTTCCATGTTTGGCTCATAAAGAAACTATCTTTGAGCTGGAGAGATGGCTCAGCAGTTAAGATCACTCAGTGTACTTCCAACACATTGGCTGAGTATTGACAGAGAGATGACAACCAGACCAACTTAAGAGACTGGAGGAGACAGAGAGAGATGGAAGATTTGTGAATATAATACATGCTTATAATCAAAAGAAAGTTGATTACCTAGACATTAAAAGTAAACCATAAAAATAGGCCCTAAAGGATTTTAAAAGGCAAAATGCAAAGCTCAAATAGAGAAAATATCTGTATGGAAATTAGGGTAGGAATTAACAACTTCACCTAGCTCAGATTACACAAAGAAAACATATTGTAAACTTCACTTTTTAAACCAATGTATGGAAAAATCAAAGGGAAAAACACACCGTAGGTTCAGTAAAACATTCTACCACACACATGTCCACAAATAATTAATAGTAGACAGATCAAGGAATCTTACACATTTATAGAACAGAACTGAAAACACAGGAGGAGACCTGCAAAAGTCATCATTTTTCCTACCATAGTAACCATTATCCCACAAATCCCTCTTAAGCACTCAGTCCATGCTTTCCCTTGCCCACTTCTAAACCAGCCCATGCCATCCTCAACCACCTAATGGGTGCTCTTTAGTATCTTGCAATCTGTTTTGACTAGGGATACAACATAGCAAAAACTAGTGTGATTAATAAGCAAAATGAAGAAAAGATGGTAACTGAATGATAATTAATGAAGTATGCAAATAAACTACGAAAGATTCAAGTGTTCCAAAGAAATGAACAGGGGCAATTAAATAATGAGCCCATGTATAAGGAAGCTCCAATTCATGTATCCTTTGCTCAACAAATAAGTTTCCTAACTGGCTTCCAGGGAATGCCCACTAGATGCATCCCAGAAACTTATACAGAGAAATGACTATTATACAGGAGAACTTGGAAGGAGGACTAATAAGGAAAACATGCTACCTTCTTATTAATAAATTTTAGCACAAGGAAGTATATTGGTTAATGGCAAAACTTAGTTAATGCCAACAACAGAATAGTGATTATCATGACTTGATGGACAAAGAAGAATTTGGATGGAAGAAACTGGCAAATGTGTCTGCAATATTTACTCTAAAAGTTTAGACAAACAAATTCAATCCAGTATATTAAATCTATATGATTAATTGTATCATATTATTTTCTGATTGTCCTGATATTTTAAACACCATCATTATAACAACAAAAAATGCATTAGGAACAGACACCACAGATTTGGAAACTATTTCACTAATTCAGAGCATGACCATGAAGCTGGTGGCTCAAGGCCATATTTTTGGAGGTAAGAAGTAATCCTTGTAGAGAGCTGAAGGGCTTATTCATAGTGGGAGATGATCTATGGCCTTGTGTTATGTCAAGTGAGACAAGGCCAGTGGAAGAAAGACTTGGGCAAGAAGAAACAGAATACTTTGTATGATCTTTTGTGATATTATTTACTCACCAAGTATTCCTCCACAGGTTATAGACTTCCAACTCATAATTCATTCTGGTTTTCAGCTTGTCTCTACTTTGCTGCATTTTAGAATCAGTCCAGTTACAGCATCTTCACATCTCCCATGCAAACAATGGGATGAATATGCCCTCTTCCCCAAATATGTCATCCCCAGACAGCATTCCATTCATCCACTTTACTCTCTCCCATTTTCCAACTGGAGAAACTGCACAGACAAGGGTCTAGAACTCTTAATACCTGATTCCATTCAGATCATTCACACTCTTCATCAAAAGTCCTAATTGTCCATGGAAGTCCTTCCAAAACTGTGTCACTCTCACCAGGTGAACCCACATTCAAAGCAGCCTTGCAGACTACAGCCAGGATTTCTGAATCTTCTTCGAATCCCCCATGACAGCGCCCCTTACCAGCAGGAAGTAGTTTGGAAAGAACAATGCCCAAATTCCCAAATATTGTCTATAAATGTTTGTTTTCATTTAAATGGACTTGGTTATATAAAATAGATTGAAAAAAAAAACTGTGTCACTCTCCTCTTGACTCACCATGACACCCATCTGAGCACGGTCCCAGAGGCCTGGATATTACTGCCCTATTCATTGAGAATCCTAAATCCAGAAAAGGAGCATTTCTCAACACTTTCTGGTACATATCATTTCCGTAACTTCATCTGTCTTATTTCTCACAACAATAGCACCTGCATGTCAGGTCAGCCCTCATCTTTTCTGGGCCATGTTCTCAGATACTTTGCTCCATTAACTCCCCAATCCTTACTAATCTCTACAGCTCGACCACTGTTATATTCTGCTGAGTGTGGCAAGTGCAGTCCCTCTGACACTCAGACTTGCAATTTTCTCTAGCACCTCTTTTTTTTTTTTCTTGTGTCTATGCTTCCTTTCTAAACCAACCTGATTTGTAGAGAGATCTATTCAAATGACTGAAGAAATATGTCTGTAATGTCCAAATGAGATTATGTAAATCTCAAAGCACTGGCTCATTCAACACAAAAACTAATAGACAGTTTCTTTACTGTGGATTAACCATCAAGGACAAAACATTGGAGCCCTAGAGGTAGTATCAGGCTAGACACCTTCATCTGGGGATGGAGACATAGCACAAGCCAGGGAACAGAAAGAAAGCATCCTAAACTCTACAGTAGGTTTGGTAGTGTGTGTGATTTTGGTCCCATACAAGGGCTGTTTCTCCTTCGATATTCAATATTGGGAATTAGTAGAATGGATGTGGATTCCACTCCCATACTGAAGACAGAAGTATCCAGTCCTTTCTCAGTACAAACACTGATATTTTTGTGAACTGGCTAAGGAATGTGGCAACATGTGATCAGTTACAAAGATAAAAATAAAGTTTAAGACTACAAGGAAATTTTATATCGGAGAGGAAGTTGCTATAATCAATGGAGGGAGTAGAGAGACAGAAAGAGAGGATCTCTTGCATGGGAATTTCAGAATGAAGATGGCAGAGCTGGGGATTAGAGTGCCCTCAACAGTGCAAGCCTGCTTTCCTTATCTCAAGAAAAAGGAGCCTGGATATACAACCAGAGGAAAGCTCCAGGGTAGTCAGTGGTCAGAGATCCATGAAAGAAGTCAGACTCTCACACATCACTGACCACTATATACCCACTTCTCTGGAAAGTGTGCTCTGAGATAACAGTGACCCACAAATCCAGGTCCAAGATGAGCCACTCAGATTTCTCTAATAGTCAACCCCTAACTGTTCTGACTACGAAGTGTCAGAACTTTACGAAGGTCCACGGCTAGGCTCCCTGATGTGTGTAAGCAGAAGGTGTCTTTGTGGCTCTTCCCTGAAACCATGTGCTTGTGTGAGTGTCTATGCACACAGCATCCAACACAGACAGTATCACTTCCAGGAACAGATAATACATAGGACTACAGGAAACAAAACACAAATGCTGCTCTTCTGTCTTACGTGCATTGATAAGGCCCAGGAAACGTGTGGCCAGATGGGATTCTTTCATCTGCCTTTTGTCCATCAGATCTTGTTAATGCGGATTCTAGGGTGAGGCTGATGTTTGGGCTCCAGTTTTACTGCCTGCCACTCTGTGGCTTTGGCACTTCATTTCACCTGATGAAGGACCTCTGATAAAAATGACATGATAATTCAACTTACCTTGTGGGGGCTTTGAGGGGCACAAGGAGAGGGTAATGGTGATGCAGTCATCAGTGCTCTGTTGTTTTAAGCCACAGACACAGACCTGCTTTTCAGAGTCCTCTACCCTAGATGCTGAACAGGTGGATAGGGAGGAGACTACACAACCACCTGAGGCCAGGGTGATGCCCTTGCCAGGACTGCTGCTGAGGGCCATGTCTGGATCTGTGGTCCTATCATAGCCAGGGTCTGTGTTGCCGTCCATGGCCCAGGTTGCACTGAAAGTCACACAGATAGATCCATCTGGTTTCTGTCTATAAAAAAACACAGTATACCATCAAAGATAGGCACAACCTTAAGGTAAATGGTGTGGAAATGTATTTCAAGCAAATAGAACCAAAAAGCAAGTCTTCATCATGATTCTAATATCTGAAAAGAATAAACTCCAAACCAAAACTAACAGAAGAGATAAAGAATGTCACTTCAGATAAAGGGAGTAATTCAAACTTAAAATTAGAGATGAGAATAACTGTTTCACCCACCCAAGCTTCTCTGAGTGTTAACTAGGAATAGCTCATAATTTCCATTTTTCTGGCCTGAGAAGTTGAACAACTCTCCCTGTGCCCACTGCTCCAAGAGGTAGTCGAGAAATCCATGGCCAAGGACTGGCATTGAGTTCCAAGGCTGGCTTCTTGCCTCCATGTGGGCCTGACTCTATGAGTGTGACCTCTGCCCCAGTGATACTTGCAAAACCAGATGAGATTGTAGTGCAGAGCCCATACCCTTCTTATTCCATCGTCTGAGAGCATCCACTCCTCTATACCCACTTTCTCCATCCCCAGGAACCATTCTGCTTCTATAACCATGACAATTTATAGAAGAAAAATTTAATCTGGCTTACAATGTCAAGGGGATAAGAGCCTATGATGACAGAGCGGCAAGCAGTAACCATGGCACCAGGAACAGGAGGCTAAGGGCTCACTCTTGAACCACAACCACAAAGCAGAGACTGAACTCAAAATGTCACAGGTCTTTGCAAGGAAACACCTCTCAAAATACCCATAAGCACCATCAACTGGGGATCTAGAGTTCAAATGACCTTCAAACCACAACAAGTGTTGCCAAAATTGGTCCATAATGTTCAAACCCAAGTACAGTTAAACTGAGTCTTTGTTAAGGATAAAGGAGAACATATGATTCAAAGAGTTTAGGGAGAGGTTTGGGGCAGGGGGAAAATAGACAAAGTCCTGATTATTTATATTCCACATATGAGGTCACTCAGTACTTGTCTGTCCATGCCTAGTTTGTTTTTGCTTAACATCCACATTGTTCCAAGTGGCTGGATTTCAGTTTTCTTTACAACCTAACTGTATCCAAAAATGAATATGGGCCACATCTTCTTTATTGACTCATCAGCTGACGAACTCTTAGACTATTTCCAGTTCTTGGCTGCTGTGATAGGTGCTTCAGCAAGTGAGGAAATGACCAGTTAGGATTAGAATGCTCACACTGTGATTTTTTTATAAGTGTTCATGATTGGTTTATACAACTTCCTCACTGATTTTTCAGGTTCACTGTATTTCATAAGCATCATTGCATTCCAGTCTGTGTCTGGCAGTTACATCATCTTGATTCTCTATATGCCTTCCAGCACTGGTTCATGCTTTTGTGGTCTTGCTTTCTTATCTCTTTACTTCTCTCTCAATGAACTCTAGACACTATGTTTAAGAGAAATAATCAGAGGTCTAGGTGACTTTATCTCCTCTGTGTATTTTGCTTATGAGATCGCAATGTGAGACCTAGACAGGCCTTGTACATGATCCTCCTGCTTAGGCATCATCAGCACTAAGATTGCAAGCATATACCACCATATCTAGCAAAGACTCAGCCATTTTTTTTCAAGGTGCTTAGAATCAAGCCCAAGGCTCCATGCATGCAAGTGAGTACCCTACCACTGAGCTATAGTCACATCCTTGATTTCTTAAAACTGCCTTAACCTAGTACTTGAAGTCACTAGTGTTTGAGATTTTCCAAACCTCTAATGGCTCAAGCCAATTTAACTCTTGCTTAGCCTTACTCCTAGGGAAAATTGAGAGTTTCTGTGAAATGATTTGTTTCACTTCCTGTAAACAAGATTCGTTTCCTAATTTTTTGTCTCCAGATATTGACATTGGAGCAATTAATTATCCATGTTCAACTCAAGTAGCTGTCTTGGAATTGTCTCCCCAAGGTCTCTACAAAACTAATAAATAACACTTTTCAGCCCCTCTCTTCATGAAACTGAGATCCAAGCCTTAATTCTTGGATCACCCAGACCAACCATAGCACAAAGAGCATATATTCTTCCTCCTGATTTACAGGTCTGAAGACCCGAGGACCAAGCCCTTACTCCCTAATTGTAACCAGTAAGACAAATATCAAAGTTCTGTTTACAAAAAAATAATGGCACTCATATACGGATTTTAGACCTAGAGCAAAGGATCACCAGCCTATAATTCACACCACCATAGGAACTAGGATACAAGGTGTATTCTAAGAGATTCATATAAAGTTCCTCACAGAAGCGGGAAGGGACAAGTCCCCCAGAGCACAGGGGAAGCGGGTGGGGGGGGCAGTGAATGGAGAGAGAAGTAGGAGAAAATGAGGGGGGAGGAAAGGAAAACATATGTGACTACGAAGATTGAGTCCAAGAAGACAGGGGAGGGGGGAGAGAGAGAGAGAGAGAGAGAGAGAGAGAGAGAGAGAGAGAGAGAGAACATAAAAAAGGGAGCCAATATTGGTTTGAAGATAAAATTGAACACAAAGAAAGGTCTACAGAACTACAAGACTGCCGCCAACTAACAATATGAGCATCCGTGGAAAGGCTACCATAAATGCCCTTCCCGGATAGTGAGATCAACAACTAACTTATCCATGGAGCCCCTCATCTAATACCTGTTGGAAACAGAAGCAAACACCCATACATAAACACTGGAGTTGAACTAGAACCCAGATGCAGATGGAGAGGACATGACCAGGCCACAGAAACACATAGAGACAGCTGACCTGCACAAGGAAGAGCTAACGGGCCCCCCAGACTGATAGCTGGAAAGCCAGCATGGGGCTGACTCAGGCCCCCCTGAATAGGGGTCTCAGCCAGAAGGACTGAGCAGTCTAAGGGACCTCAGACAGTGGAGCCAGGATGTATCCCTGGTGCACAAAAGGACCTTGCGAACACATCCCCCATGGAGGGATAACTGCCTTAACCTAGAGACAGGAGAGAAGCCCTAGTTCCTACTTCACATGACCTGTCAGATCTACATGACCCCACCTGGATGGCATTGCCCTAAGTATGGAATTGGGGTGGGGGGATGGGTGGGGAGGGTGGTCAGGGTGCATGTGAGAGGGCAGAGAGCATTAAAGGGAGGGAGGGCGGGAGGGAAGAAAGGAGGAAGGGAGGAAGGGAGAGGGAACTAGGATCAACATGTAAAATAATAAATTAAATAAAAAATAAATATATAAATAAAACTGAATGTTAAATCAAAAAAATATACAGCAAAACTTAAAATGGGGACACCTTTTGAAAAGACACAATATCTTAAGTAAAATGTTGCTATAGTAACATCAGATAAGAGACTCCAAAACAAAAAGAGAAGGCTGGTGTCAGCAAGGTCATATAATAAAAGTTTCCATCTCTCTGACCTATATTAATAACCAGCCATCTATTAAAATGTCACTGGTGCTGTAGCTCCATCCTCATAAGAAGCGAGAAGCAGGGTGGGTATTGAAAATTGGGAGAAAAATTGTCTCTTTACATTTCCACCCGAGCCAAAACAATACAGAAAGATATCGATCCCCTCAACCTATAGGCTCTCTCATGAGGCAAAAAATAAACAAACCACTTGTTCTACAGCATAGGTCTTCTAGGGATGCTATCCAAGAGGACCATTCAATCAGGCCTCGTCCAGACCTTGGCCACTGCCCTTCCTGTGCACCTCAACCACTACCAGGCCTACTGCATGGCTCACTCAGAATCTCTAGCTGGGCTGGGTGACGAATGAATTATCCTGTGAACTTCAGTTGGCACAGCCAAATCTGATGGGAATAGCAGTAGACATAAAGCCTGCACAGCTGCTTTACAAAGATCCAGTGAAACTGAGCCACACGGTGGCCACCGTGCCTCTTTGGCTTTGATCTCTACATGTTGCATGCTTAGGGACTTTTAATATTTGTATAACTTGGAGATACTGGATTGAAGGGAAATTTCTTATGAACTATTCATGCCTCTTTCAGGAATGCTGCTTCTAAATTTCAGGACAGTCCTGAACACACCACCCCTTCTGCTCTTAGGGAGACACCCTTATCTACTTGAAGGTCTTCATTATGCCTTGGAGGTTGTGACACACAGAAAGACGCCAAAGGCCTCTTTATGAGGCTACAATTCTTAGAACATATGACCCTGAACTTACTTGGGAACAAGATAATCAAAACATAACAAACTTAGAAAGGCCAACAAGCCAGCTGGTGGTAGTGCATGCCTTTAATCCCAGCACTCAGGAGGCAGAGACAGACCAGATCTCTGGAGTTCGAGTCCAGCCTGGTCTGAAGAGTAAGTTCCAGGACAGTCTCCAAAGCTACACAAAGGAACCAAAAAAAAAAAAAAAAAAGCACAGTCAGCAAGATTCGGTGGGCTAGAGCAACAAAGTTAGATTAGCTGGGGTCACCTCTTTCCTACACAGAGACTTATATTGATGGGCCAAGAGTCATGTAGAAAGATGACAAAAGAATGAGGTATCAGGATCTCCATTCGTTAGAAAAGTTAACTCATGCAGAGCTGATGTGGTGTCATATACCAAGTAACAAAACATGATTAGATATATAAACAAATTCTATAAAGATATCAATATAAACATTGTATTATGCCAGAAACTGAAGCAGCTTTGGCCTGAAGATTTTTTTTTTTTTGAGCACTACTTGAAACATGGCAATCTGCCCAGGCTGGCTTGGAGCTTTTCTTTCTGTCTAGCATTCTTGAAGCAACAAAAGTTGGCTGGCAGCCTGAGAGCATGCTGTAATATGCTTCTAGATTCTTAAAAATGAGGTTATGGAGTTGATGAGTAAAAATGATTATAAAAGATAACTTTATCAATGATGACTAGACTTGAGGGGAAATGATTGTAAAAGATAACTCTGTTCTGACATGGTTTATCAATGATGACCAAACTTATGACCCCCCAGATGTGCAAGAGAAAAAGTTGTCTGAAAACAAAAACCAAGGAAACACAGTAACAAGCACAATGAAGTCCCAGCAATCATCTTTATGTTTGTTTAGCTCTTAAATGCACCCCCCCCCAGACTATCACATGTTAAAGACTTGGCCCCAGTTCCTCAGTGTTCATCTTAGGGGAGGTAGCTGGGTCATGAAGGCTCTGCTCAATGAAGAGATTTGTCCATTCATAGATGTATCATTGATGGATGATGAGGAAAGACTTTGTTATAGAATCAGGCTCCCTGCTTTGAAGCCACTCTGAGCTGAGAAGTTTCCTCCCACCTCCTCTTCTACCTAAGCAGCTGGGCCAGGTGACCAGGGCTGAAACTGGGGCAGGCAAGTACCAGTGTTGCTTACAAACCCAGGATGCCACTCAGCTTGGGCTATGAACAAACACAAAACTGTCTGAGCACCTAGAGACCTGATAGCAGTGTAGGAGCCACCTGCTCTGAGCTGCACCTGCACCTGCTGTAAAGGATGGAGGCAAGTCACTCCCCCTAACAATCCCCTTACAATGAATATTCAAACTCTTCCTACAACACTGTCCAAGAACCAAGAGCCCTGGGATAACCTGACCTAAACTGGTTTGGGTGCACGCACAATAGGGCAAAGTGTGTCCTCAAAGGGAACTTCCAAGGAGAACCCTCTATTTCCCATGTTATGTTCATACATCACTGATTAAGATCTGATGTGTGCACAATGAGCCAAGGCTGACATAATCTAAGTATGGCAATCAAAAGAGCAAGGAAGAGCATTTGGGAGCCTTTGGAGGAAGGGAAGGGAGGGAGAAGTGGTGTGATTGTATTATTATCTCGAAAAGTAGAAATGTGTTTTTAAAACACTCCATCCCTCAGCAACCAAATGCTTCCTTCTCTTAAACTCTATAAAAGGAAGCACCAAATGATAACTTAAGGTCCTTGATACCCTTACTCAGGTGGCCTGCTGTCACTTTGATGGGTAGGACCAGCTGTTGGTTCTGCCCCCACTCAGCTTTTAAACATGGTGGAGGTTGCAGTGTGCATCACAGTTGCCCCCACCCCAACCCATCCCACATGCTGCCATCAGGGATCATGCAGGGATCATGCAGCTGGCCCACAAACCTTTTTTGTCTGTACGAGTAAAAACTAAATCTGCCATGCAGCACACTATGTGACTCGGAGATGCCTCTGTGTACCGCAGCTTCAATCTGCCATGCTGTGCTCAAGTCCGAATGCTGCAGTGCCCTTGTACTGTGATCGCCATGGAAATACAACCAGGAAGCTGCTTTTTGGCTCTATTTTGTGTATCTAAAACCCAGTCGTTGTGGTTGTTTTTAGCTTTCTTGGGGCCTATGGAAAATTGAGAGTTTCACATTGGTACCCCAAATGTAGCCAGAAGCTTTTCTATTGTCCTGCCTAGTCCCAAAGCCCCTGATACAATAATCACTCAGAGGCTTAATATTAACTATAATTGTTGAGCCAATGGCTCAGGCTCATTACTAGCTAGCTCTTACAGTTAAATTAACCTGTTTCTATTAATCTGTGTGTTGCCATGTGATCTGTGGCTTACCAGTGGTGCTCTGGCATGTTGTTCCTTGGGCAGCTTGATGAAGACTCTCTCGATTCTGCCTTCTTTCCTCCCTCTGTATTCAGTTTGGCTTTCCAGCTCTAGCTATATATTCTGCCCTGCCATAGGCCAAAGCAGCTTTATTCATCAACCAATAAAAGCAACACATATTTGCAGCATACAGGACACCCCTCCTATCACAAATGGCTTATGTATCCATTAAAATGTCAGAGACTGGTCCATTACCTAGAGAGTCATCCCAAGCTCCTGAGGTCTCCATGGTGTTGGGGGACAGAAGTAAAAGGTCAGTCTTTAGCTTCCAGGCCCAGATGAGAGGCTTCCCTGTGGAGGGAGGAACGGGAGTGAGGTGAGGGGGGACTGACATTGCTTTATCTAGGCAAATGGAGCAATAACTCTCAGTATCCTGCTTGTCTACAGTTTGGTCCTGGTGGTGGGTGGAGCATTGGGGCAGTCTTGCCCAGTGGTCAGCATTAGCACAATCCAGGCGGCATCATCAATGTGCCCCATTATCTTCTTGGAAACCTTGGAGGGTCACTGCTAGGATCTTGGGAGTCTTTGTCACAGTAAGTTCAAACATCTTAAATGCCATATTCAGCAGGTCTCTAACAAATTTGAGGACCATTATCTGTTAAGTATACCTGACATAAAGAATCCTTGCTTGTTCTTAGTTACTTGCTTTGGGCTATACCTTGAAAATATATACAAGCTGATAAATTTTTCCTGTAATTAATTACATTAGTGCTTAACATGACTACAAGTATAGTTAGGAACATATTAAAAGCTTAATCATCTTCAACAGTTTATAATAAAGATAACAGGATTTTTTTAATTGAAGCTTTTTTCATGAATTCAGTCCATGAGGGATTGGCAACTTTATTTTCCTGGTCCTTATATAGGGTATCATTATAGAATATAACAGTTTCTTATATGACTTAGTCTACCAAAATAGCTACAGTTTAAGAATTTCAGTAAAAACAAGGAGGTTAGACATATACTCTTAAATCAGTCTGTTAGCCTGAATAGACATTAGGTGAGGAGATACCCTTTGCCAGACATTGTCACTGTCTTGCTACATCATAAAAGACTACTTTAGTTTCTGGTGTTTAGTGTTTAGTCCTTATAGCTGTAACCCTAATTTTTAGCCTTTTATTTTTCCTGTCTATTAGATCACATATTAATAAAGACATTATAACAAAATATCATAAATATAAAATGCCCCACAGCCTTATAATTTTAAGTATTTTAAAAGCTGCTCCTAAAAATAGTTATTTTTGTTTAAATTTTCTGTAAAATTCCAAAATTTTTCTTTTAAAGAAGCTTAAAAATCTCTCAAAATAAAGTACCATTTTTTTCTTTCAAAAGTGAAGACACAGGGAACAACCATAATTTTCAGAAGACAAAACCAATCTCCAACAATGTCTCTAAAATTAACACCACCTTGGTGACTCTTTTATTATAAAGTTTGGCTGCCAGCAAGGTATATTCTTGTATATAAACTCATGGAGATATAGCTTTAATACCTCATTAAACTAGCTTTTTTTTAATCCTATCTCATAAACCTTGTTTTCAAAACAGGGCGGGAATTATCATACAGAACTCCATCCCAATTCAAAAGTATCTTTGAAGACCTGTTTTCTTCTTGGTCATCCCATACCACATGGTTGCCTTTAATCAAGATGGTGGTGAAGCCATAGGATAACTTTCCTTTGCAACCCTAACAAAGATGACTGCCAGCCACGTGTTACTTATATCCTAAAATGGAATCATGCCTCATGGCTCCTTTAAGATTACCTTTGCTGACTCAAGACTGTGCTGGAGACACCCCACAGAAACAGCTGACCTGACCAAGTGGGAGCACATGGACCCCAGTCATAAATCTGGGGAACCAGCATTGGACTGAACCAAGCCTCCCTGAATGTGGGTGTCCGTTGGGAGGCCTGGACAGTCTATGAGACCTCTGACAGTGAAACCAGTATGTATCCCTAGTGCACAAATGGACTTTGGGAACCCATTCCCTATGGAGGGATACTATTTCAGCCTAGATACACAGGGGAAGGATTAGGCCCTGCTCCAAATGATATGACAGATTTTGATGATCCCCCATGGAAGGCCTCACCCTCCTTGGGGAATGGCAGGGGAGGTGGTAGAGGGTCAGTGGGGGTCATGAGAGGAGGGAGGGAGAGGGAAACCGGGATTGACATGTAAAATAAGATTGTTTCTAAATAAAAACAATTTAAAAAAGAAGATAGGCTCACATTCCCAGGCTCACAGTTTCAGAGAGCGGGTCCATTAGCATCATGTCAGGGAGCCTGGCAGCAGCCTGGTACTGGAACAGTAACTGAGGGTTCACACCTTCATCTGTGAAAAATTGTATTGGAATTTTGATGCTTTTGATTGAATCTGTAAAATGCTTTTGGCCAATTTCACAATATTAATTTTCCAAACCATGAGGATAAAAGATCTTCCATTTAAAAAAAAAAGATTATCTTTGTACCTTGTTATGAATTTTAAGTTAACTTATGTTACAGATATTACAGATTTCTAACCATATCCAATAAACTTACAAATCACAAGCTGTAGACAATTCATGATAGTTTTATGCAATTAAATGAAACCAATAATCCCTTCAGCTGTTCTGCTTTTTCTTTTCTCCCTGTCAGTTTTTTACCCTGGACATAAAGATTTTAAAAGCATGCCTATGTCTAAATAAGGGTAAGCCATAACCCAACTCCAGAGTCAGTCTTTCAGTAAAGTAGAACACAAAACAATTTTAATATTATTCATACACAACTGACATTTGAATCCTTATCATTTAGCTTCAGTGGCCAGAGAGCCAAAGAGATAAATTCTGAGTTAGAGCCATCACTGGATGCAACAGTAACAGCTGAGCTGTAAGGAAGAAATACAGAACACAGTAAGCTCACACATTCAAGGGAGACCAGTCAGAAACAAACATGCAGTGGTTACATTCATTCCTTCAAGACAGATAAAACTATCCCTACCTCCTCCGATGCTGTAATTCCAAAGAGGAGGGGCAATGGAACCTTCTGGTACTTCCAGAGGTTGTAAGAGTAGCAGGCTGGGCAATTTTGTGAGCCTCCACAGTAAGCAGCTGCAGGACATGACACTAGAATTGGAGCTCAGGCTGTGCAGTGGCATTGCAGGGGGCAGCCAAAGTGGGGCCCTCCTGCTGGCATCTGTGTGGGGCCCTGGGCTTTTCTTCAAAGCTGCACACTGGATCCAAGCATTGCATTCTGCACCCCACACATACTGCCCTTGAATTCCATTCCCCAAAAGCTCCACCGTTTCCAGAGTGACCTCTCAAAGAGCAGTGTGTCATTCCTGTCATTCATCCGTTCAGTCACCCCAAGTCAGAATACCTAACAACATTACAGCCACAAGACAAGACGCAGAATCAAAGTGATAACAGAAAACACAGGATAACATATAAAAATCAGAGTTCTCTGCTTCCAGAGGTCCACCAGTCTGACCAAGAGAAATCCATTTAACAAAATAGGAGGCCACTGTTTTTTATAGTTCCCCTATAACCCAGACTCTAGGAACCCATCAGAGGCTGGGCCTTTCTGAATTTCCTTGGCTCCCGAATCCTTGCTGGGCCTATCCAAATTCTCAGATTGACCCCCAGTGTTGTAGAATTCCCCCATGGTTCCCTCAGCTCTGTTGTTAGCCACAGTGTTGGAGCCCTGCTTTTTAGTACCCATGTGACAGACTTCTCTGTTATGCTCAAGCATATTGCCATCCCCCCCCCCCCCAATGTCACTAGGAGTGCTCTCAAGGAAAATCAGAAGAAGGAAAGAACTGGAAACTGACTAAGCCCTCTAATTAACCAGAATTAAACAGTGGCCCATGGGTTGTCTCCCTTTGACCTAAATGAGGGGTACATAAGCCTATCTGGTCTTCCCCCCTTCCAGATAGGGTACCCATAATCAGAATCAGAGACAAAGCAGAAAATACTCCATTAAATAAAAATAATTAAAAATAAATTTAAAAAGCTCTTACTATCTCCTTTTCTGACCATGGCTGCTCACTGTGGTGGGAGGTCACTGGACCCAAAGTTAAGATCCTAGCTCCAGCATTTGGGCTGAAATGGTCTTTCTTATCCTGCTGGGACCTCCAAATGTTAATCCTGAGATTCACAAGAGGAAAATCAGCTCTACAATTTTGGTACAAATTTTAAGCAAGATTTAGTTAAATATTTTGAGGATGGACTTTAGTCAGGATCATTAGGTCACCATATTTTTGTTCTGTTTCATTTTGTTTTTCCTTTTGGTTTTCTTTGCTTGCTTGCTTGCTTGCTTGCTTGCTTGCTTGCTTGCTTGGGTTTGGTTTGTTTTTGTCTTTTGCTGGGAGTGCTGCAGAGGTGAGGGGGTGGGTATGGAGGGACTGGGGGAGCCAACAGAATTGGGGCACATGGTGTAAAATTCCCAACAATTCAATAAAGAAAATATGTTACATTTTTTTAATGTGAAAAAAAATCACCTTAGTTCAACTGGACCTAGATCTTTTACAGGATATTCTATTCCCAAACACAGTCTCCATGTGAAATCACCCTGGCTAACTTCCTTAGTCCATTTTGTGTCTGCAAGGACACACCTGAGATTCAGTGCTTTATTTAAAAAATGAAAGAAAAGAAAAGAAATTTGGGGCTAAAGAGATGTGGCTCAGTGGTTAAGAGTACTTGCTATTTTTCTAAAGGACCAGAGTTTGGTTCCCAGCACCCACATTGAGCTGCCCATAACCACCCATAAATCCAGCTCAGGGGATCTTATGCCCTCTTCTGGCTTCCACAGGCACTTGCACACATATGGTATACATTCACAGAGACACACAAATACACATAACTAAAAATGAAAATAAATCTTTTAAAAAGCAAATTCATTTCTCCCAATTCTAGAAGCTGGAAAATCAAAGACAATGGCATCAATTACTGAAGACTGGATCTCCTTGTTTCCACCATGCAGTTTTTTTTTTTTTAATTAGAAACAATCTTATTTTACATGGATCAATCCCAGTTCCCTCTCCCTCCCATCTTCCCATGCCTCCCTACAATCGTCCACCCCATCCCCCTTCTGTTCCCCCAGAGGCCTTCCATGGGGGTCATAGCAGCATTATTTGTAATAGCCAAAACCTGGAAGCAACCTAGATGTCCCTCTACTGAGGAATGGATAAAGAATATGTGATAAATTTACACAAGTGGAGTACTACTCAGTGGGGAAAAAGATGGAATCTTGGAAATTTGCAGGCAAATGAATGGGGAAGTAGAAGAAACAATCCTAAGTGAGGTAACCCAGTCACAAAAAAATACAAACATCGTATGTACTCACTCCATATGGATGTTAGAAATAAAGCAATGGATCACCAGCCTACAATCCACACCTCCAGAGAAGCAAGGAAGCAAGGAAGGCCCTAAGAGAGACATACATGGTCCCCCAGAGAAGGGGAAAGGACAAGATCTCCTCCACGATGCAGTCTTATGCAGCCTCTGGAGGAAGAAATGCCGAGGCTACACATTGCAAATGACATGTGAACAAGAGAGCTGACCACTACATAGAGGATTATTTTATGTGGGACTTATGCTCAATTCACTCTTGGAGGCCCACCTTTTACTACTATCACATTGTAGTTTTAAGCCATGAATGTAAAGAGGAAACATTCTAACCTTAGCATCGACCCAACAGGCAGATTTGGGATATTCCAAATCAGCTGAATTACATAATCATTCATAGATAGCCCCGCCTTGTTTACTCAGCAGGTGTGTCCTATCCTGGTAAAGGCATAGTCTTGGAAAAAGAGGGCTCTGAAACCAAGGCAAACCCTGAAAGAGTGCTGCCCACTCTCCCAACCAATGCTATTATCACTGAACCATCTCTCCATCCCTTGATTTTATTGGACCTAAGCGTCAGATCCCAGAAGCCTACAAGGGCTGGAAGGTTCTGGATCTTAGGCTGGGAGATCTGAATGAAGTTCACTCACTAGCCCTCTTCCTCCCTGATGCAGTGCTCTGTGCTTCTGATGAGTGCCCAAGGAGCCCCTCTCAGTGGATTATATCACGACCCTCGCTAGGGTCGTTTTCCACTGGGATCGATGCGCTGAATCCTCAAAAAACTGCTTCAAGGTGAGATGTGTGCCCTAAATGTGAGGAAAACAGCCTTGACAAGTAACCTTGGCCTCCCTCAGTACCCGCTGCGGAAATCAATTTCAGAGTGCGGAGGATATAGGAACTAGTGCAGAAGCAGTCAAACAAAAGCCAGGATCCCGCTTGATCAATGCCCCCACTCTGATCGCTCTTGTCCTCTGATTTTACAGTCTGAGCGCGCCATCCAGCGGCAGCATCCAGGAATCCGTGCGTTTTAGACAAAACTTTTACAGGTTTTCCTCAGTTCTAGAAGAAGTGTAATTGCAGATCCTGTCTGCTCAGGGAAAAGAAATAGGCCAGGGTCTCCGACCTTCCCTAAAACTATGTCATTCTTCCCTACGAATGACAAGCTGGTGTAGTCTCCCAGCTCACGTGCATTCTCATCTGCAAAAGCACTTGATGCAAGGATGTAAAATGAAATCCTAGAAGATTAATTTAAGGATTATGCTGAAAGAATAATATACAACCACGACGGCCTGTCAAACTTTAGGTGACCAAAGTCATTTGATGAAACGTCACTCATTGATAACTGATTAGAAAAGCAAAAACCTCTGTAAGCGAGGAATTAAAACAGTAAAAGCTAAAGTAATAATAATAAAGAAAAGAAACCACGGATCATACGCTGAAACACAGTGAGTTCCTATTCAAATTCTATGACTAAATGATTTTATTTAATGTTTTCAGAGCCTGCCTGAGTTATAAGAGCTTAAAGGAGTGGATCATTTAATTTGGGGGCAGGGTGAGGGGAAAAACAAACAGCATTGTCTCAGGGCTTGAAAATGAAGAAACACCAAAACCAGATAATTAAGTACACTATCCGAAGGAAAACAAATTTGTGTGTATCTTTCTCTGGTCTTCCCCTTTTGAGACAGGGTCTCTCGCTAAACCTGAATATGGCCATTTTGCTTAAGCTGGCTTGGGCCCTCAGCCCTACTCCTACCCCAGTGTTGCTGTTATAGACTTACAGGGTCACTCATGGCTGTTATGATGGTGCTGGGGATCCTAGCTCAAGTCCTCACACTTGAGCAGCAACTATTTCACCCACTGATCCAGCTCCCCTAGCCAGATGGCTGCTTCAGAGAGATGCTAAGAAAGCTGGTCTACCAGGTTAGGCATAGTAACCTGAGGAGAGAAAATTTACTGTAAAGAATTATTAACTATAAACGTTAATGACTGTCAGAAATGTCAATGCAGCCACTAACTGTGAGAGTGAGGGATAGAGCCCCAGAAAGATCTGTGCCACCCAAGGACTAAGGTCCAGCTCTGGCTTTGCTCTGAGTGGGTAAATCTCCATGGAAATCTATCCTCTCTTCTGAGGGAGGTGTCTCACAGGAAGCATCCACTACCAGAATGCCTAGTGTCTGAGGATGTGAAGACAGCGGGGTTTTAGAGGGCCAGAGGGTCAGAAAGGACTGCTGGCCACTGGGAGCTGGGGGAGCTGAGCACTGGAGAGGCTGAGGCACAGCCAGAACCTGGAGAAGCTGCCCGTGTGGTCAGAGCTGCAAGGGCCTGACACAGACGCCTAACGCTTCTCCAAGTAGCACACGCGGACAAGAGAAGACCCTCTCCCTTCTGCAGGGCCCCCCAGCTTGGAACATAGAGCTGATGGGTCTGGGTCTGTTTTCACCATTTAGTCAGTAAAGAGGAAATTTAGCACCAAGACTGTCACAGCTGGACTCAGGGCTAGAATAAAGCTAATATACAATTACATACTTACTGTGTCTAACAACGCTTTTTAGCTGTCAACGGGTGTGTAAAGAAAAAGCCGACAACGCAATTCTAACAAAACAAAAAGAACGGAGGGTAGCCAAAAGCAGAAATTAGAGGCAGGTGAGGCGAGATGCCACTCCTGCCCTTGAGTGCAGAGAAACACCTGTATCTTGTTAGCAAATTCGACTTTAAGGACTTCCCTAGTTTGAGTTGAATTGTGATCCCTGTCACAAAAACATCCTACTAAATACCAGCTGTTAATAACGAAGTCCTCCAAATTGAAGTCTCAAATAACACACACACACACACACACACACACACACACACACCCACCTCTCCCCGTGCATGTATTCACTCTTGTGTTTGAAATGTGCAGCTGAATTTCACCTGGACTCCACAGTCCACTTTTCCCCTGGAATCTTCCTCACATTCCATATTAGTAATAACTTCTTATAAAATGTAAAAATTGGTATTTTAATTTTTTTTTAACGTTTGGATTTAGTGTGTGCACATCACACACACACACTCATACATGTGCGCCTGCCTTGGCATGCGTGTCGCAGTCAGAGGACAACTTGCAGGAGTCAGTTCCTCCCCTTCCACCAGGTGAGGGACCCAGAGACCAACCTTAGTTTCATCAGGAGTTGGGGCGAGCACCACTACTCTCTAACCCATCTTGCCAGCCCTGCAAGAGTTCTCTATTGGCTACACACACACACACACGCGCGCGCGCACACACACACACACACACACACACACGTCTGCAGTGTCTTTCTTACAAGATCATTAAAAACCCATCTGATGTCCTGCACACCACTTTCTACCATCTTCTCAGGCTCAACACAGGCCTGGCCAGCACCTGCCTCGTTGTTGCCACTGGAGCTTATGCGGAGTAGCTTGCTTTGATGGCTTCTCTTAAATGGGCTGTTTTGTGTTACCATTCCACTTTATGGGGCCAGTTTTTGAGTCCACCTCCCTCTTTTATTTATTTTGCCTCTAGTACCACTAACATGAGAAAACACTTGGCCGTGGGTGTGAGCATCCACTCTTCCAGGCAGCTGTTCTGTTCCCGAGCCTCGAACTGAGCCTTTCCTCTGATCATCTGTTTGGGTTTGGAGAAGGAAACCCAGCAGCTGCCTCTCTTTGTAGTAGAATTTCCCATTCGTTCAGCCTCTGGTATTTCACCTCACCGAGCTCTCACTCATTCACCCATCTACTTCCTCCTGGTGCTGATCCCCCCCCCCAACATCTCCTACTCCAGGGTGTCTTTGTCATTCCTGTAACATCCATCTCCATAGCAAACTCACCTCTCAAGCTTCCTATTTTATGACTTGGTCTCTGATCTGTTCTCTCTGGTAATCCCCTTTAATTTTCCTACAAAATCCTATGTTTCATAGACTCTTTTTTCACCTATGTGATAATTAATGGTGAAAAGAATTCCCCTAGGTGGGAGACAGGTTTCTCTCCACCCTGTAAGTTGGGGACAGAATTCTCTCTACCCTGTAGGTGGGAGACAGGCCTAAGACCACACCACAGGAAATAGATTCCAAACAGAGACTGTAAGCTGAACCCACCATCCCCAAAGCATAAGACTACAATAGAATTCTGCATGTGCTCATCTAAAAATGCACACCCGAAGAGGCATCATGGTGCACTCTTTAATTCCAGCCCTTTGGAAGCAGAAGCAAGTTCCAAGCCAACCATAGTTGCATAGTGAGACCTTGTCCCAGTCCCCCACCCCCAAAATGCAGGTCCCTAGGCCTTACCCTAGAGCGATTAAAAAGTAACATCTCAAAACCTGAAGTCACCATTTTAAACAGGTTTGGGGGAGGAGGGTAATTTTTACAAAGTCTAAGGCTGAATGGCTGGAGAAAGTTTCCCTGATTGGTGCCTGAGCATGGAGCAGCCTCTGTTCTGAAGGCAGGGAGATTGGCCTAAAGTTAAAACCATCTTCTAGAAGGTTTCCCACACAGCCTGATGCTTTGGTTATCATTTGCGCCTGAGGAAAGCAGGCAGACGGTCCTGCCCTCTTATATAGCCTACTCTAAGGTGACTAATGTGTCTCAGGTGTCCTCTCAGGAATTTTCCTCTGGCTCCCATAAGGAGCACACACTGTACTGTTAAATGACTAAGAGAAGATACTGGAATGGACCATAGCAATGACTCACCAATCCCACACTTAACATTGGGAGTACCACTGAAGTCACTGGAAACAAGCAGAGCCTGGACAACTGTGCAGAAATGAGCCATCAGAACTAGCAATAAAAACAGCACCCCCACCTCCCCCCACCCCTTTCCAGGCAACGCAAGAAGAATGGCTTGATGAAGGCATGGCTGCCTTTGATTTGTGTGATGACTAGTGACAGATCAACATGACTGGGCTGAGAAACACCCAGAGAGCTCATAAAACATTAGTTGTGAACGTATCCTATGAAGGGGCATCCAGAATCAGTTGATTTGAATTAGTAGACTGAGTAACCATCTCTCTCACCATGGAAATGGGAATCTTATGATTCAGGGAGGGTCTGGAAGTAATGAGACAGAGGAAGGACAATGTTCTCTGCCCCTTGAACATCGGCTCTCCTGGTTCTCTAGGGTCTTTAGAGCCTGACAAGACCTATGTCATCAGCCCAATAGACCTTGAGCCTTGGGTTTGAACCACACTGAAGCTGCTCCCCACCTGGTGCCTGTTTGCACCACAGGTGCTAATTACAGGCTCATTCTTGGAAGATAAGGGGCTCCTCTAGCGGACAACTTGGCTGGTGACTCCCCAAATGGCCTTGAAGACATCCTTGTGGAGCGCACTGCCAGATGCACTGCTATCATGGCCACTTCTGCCCAGCCCTCGACTCCCATCCATCTCTCCCTTAGGCATCACAGTGACAGCTGTCCAGCCCTGCCGGCTCCCTCCCCCATCCTGCCTCATAGGCCTTTCCCCTAATAAATGCATCGTTCCTGTCTCAGTATCTACAGAAGGACATTAGTGGGAGGGCAGACCGGCCCCCTAAGCAAAGGAAAAGTGCACCCATCAAACAAAGGAGACTTTATTTGAACTATTGCAATAAGGAAATGAAGTTGAATGCAACCACAAACATGACAGAGACCAGTGGGAAATTGTAGCCAAAGTTTTAAGGTGAGCAATTTTCTCAGGTGGAAAATTACCCAGAGGAACTGATTAGGTGTCAAAATGGAAAAAAGTGCCCTGAATGGATGCTGAGGGTGGGAATCCTTAACTGGATTAGACTTAGTGTTAACATGGATGAGACCTAGTCAGAAAGTGGGCTCAGAGACCACACAACCCAAGGCAAGACATCTGTCCCATGATGCCTAGGGTTGGTGAGATGAACTTTGCACTAAGTATGAAGTGTTAAGCAAGTTTTGAATTTCAACTGAAATGGGGTTTTAAAAATATTTTTTCCACAGAGTAATATAACTGGACAGTGATACTGTTATTGGACCCAATTTTATAGCAGGTGGAGGAGGGCTGGTGGGAAAAGCCTTCCTCTGTATAGGCACAAATAATGGACCCCATAGATGTCCAAGACTGCTCCAAGCTATTGCACTGGCTAGGGCTGGGGGAAGGGGGGTCAGGTTTCAAGAATCCTAAGAACTGAGACTCCAAGCTGTTAGGTGTGCCCACCCTCCTGCTGAAAAAGAATGCTTGGAGCAGGCATTTAGAATAACAAGTGGGATCCAGGGTGCTAGCAAGGTCTAAAAATCTGAAGGGACAGGAATTGGCCCCGGGTGAATGACATTCATGCCTTGTACAGCACTTTCTACACAGAATTCAGCTCCCACTGGACTCTATCCATGGGTGACCCCCCACCCCGTCCTGCATCCAGGGAGAGGAGGTGAACCCAGAAGTGCCCAAACCATGGGGTGCAGAGAGCCATCAGATGCTATGTGAAAGATGAATTTTCATTTGGAATCTCAAACCCTGGAGAGAAAGCCTGCAACCACTGTTGGAGAATAGGCACTGCCTAACATGGGCTGCAGTCCCGGCCCAGGACACTGCAGGCATGGGGCTCCACATGGACACGAAAAGCCAATTGCGTTGACTACAGATTACTGGCTGTCCCACTGTCATCCAGTACTCCCAGTCATTCTAGAACTTATCTTCATGTTGTTATCAGCCTATCAGACTCAGGTCCTAAAAGGAGATGTGATTCTGGCACCTTTTGTAGCCAGGAAATAAGACCAGTCTCAATGAGCTATTTGGGGGGATTAAATGAGATTAAAATCAATTCTGCACTAAGACTTGTGCGAAATATTAGATGCACTCAAGCAACTGCCCCAACTAAATCAGGATGTCATAGAACACACACACAAAACACACAACATACCGTAAATATCTGTCAGCTGGCTCAGTGTATCTCGAGTGTTCTGGACCCCATCCATCCGTCAAGCTTCAGACTGTGGCTCCCCTGCATCTTCCACCCAACTCATAAGTGGCAACCCTTCTGACCCTTGCCTTCACAAACAGGCCTGTTTGAAGCTGATATATGTCAGTCACGTAGTGTGCATTTAATCATTAACATGCATGAATTGTTAGTTACCAGTTTATTAAGCTTATATATCTTTATTTTTGTCACCAATGGTTTATTTGAGTGTCATGTACCTAGCCCATCTTTCCATATGCCCCATGGTTGTGCAGTTTCCCCTGGTATATTTTTGGGGATTAGAAAATCTTTGTACAAACGGGCTACCTATGTAAATGTCAGCTGCTTACTATTGGATTATCATTACTGAATCTCTGGCAACAAAGCTTTTTTCAAAGCTTTTCCCTCTATTAGGAATTCATTTTTTATCCTCATGCTTTCCATGGGTGTTGTATTTCTGATAGCTCAGAAGAAAACTCACTTCCCAGAATACTGAATAACTTGCTCGAGATGTTACCAAAGCAAGTGCCTGACAAGGCCTTAAAACCTGCCTCTTGACTTCAAATCCACACCAAAACTGTCAAGCAAAGCACACAGGTGCAGCCATTTGTGAGTCAGAGGAAGATATGAGGAAAGACATTTAGTCACAAGAGTATCCCTGAACTGAGAATCCGAGAGGAGCTCAGGGAAAGGGGGAAAGTATAGGAAGGAGAGAAGTCGCTGGGTAGCAAGAGTCTCATCTTGAGACTACAGAGGCTAAACAAACAGCAAAGAAAGGGTGAATGACTGACAGGTGAACAATAAGGAGTGGCAGGGACCATGGTGTACTCAGGTCCCACCAAAAGGAGTTTCTGCCTGCTCTCACCCACCCATGACCGAGTACATTCAATATGATATTTTCCAAACAAAAACTACTTTTTTTAAGTTATGGTGACTTTGACTCTGTGAGTGTGCATGCATGTTGTACATGTATGTGGTGCACACATGAGTGTGCAGGTTTGCATTCTTGTACACACAAAGTCCAGAGCAAGACATTATTTGTCTTCCCACCTCACTCTTGGCCTTATAGCCCTGAGACAGGGTCTCCCACTGAGCAGGAAGCTTACCATTTTCCCTTGACTGACAAATGAGTCTTGGTATCTGCCGAGTTTCTGCCTCCCCCCATGCAGAGTCCCAGCCATGTGCAGTTATGCACACCTTTTTGTGGGTGCTGGAGATTCAAACTCAGATTATTGTGTTTCAGAGTGAGCAGTCTTATCCAACAAACTAATTCCCAGCATCAGGCTTGCTTGTTCATTTGTTGCTAACATGATGGCACATTTAAAATTTTTCAAGCAGGCGCAAGACTCAATACCCTACCTCCAGTGAAAGGCCCTGCTGAAGTCTGGTACCCCACTCAAAGAAACATGAACTCTGATGGACACAAAATATGTTATCATTTATTGTCAATTTCTGCAAAGACACATTTAAGCAACAAAATATACATTTGTCAACCTTTTTAGAATTTGTTTTATAACATTAACAAATACAATGTGCTACCATAGCAATAAATTAAATGTACACTGATTTACAGTACGTAGGCAGTCGGGATCTACAAATCACCTCCTCGCTGAGGAGGAAGCAAAAGAAAAGTCATCGTCACAGGGTTCACTTCCAAACTATATCTCATAGGTTCTACCACACAGGCATCTCTTCACATGGAGACATCGGCACCCTGGGAGCTGGAGGTCAAGGACATCACAGGGGGGGAAGAGCTGGCATACCCACCAAGGATGGAGAAGGGGATTTCACCCCTTCCAAGTAGAAATGTCCACAAAACCCAAAGACAATGGCAGCTAATTCCAGTCTTCCAGCCACACACCCTCCCCAGGGATGGTAAGGCCCAGGCCAAAGCCCACTTCCCCCAGCCACAGCTCCGCTAGGCAGACCACCCTTGGCTCTAGGGTTCCTCTTTCTCCCAAGGGGAGTCCCAGCCCAACTGAAGAGACATGGGGTTGGTGTGGGCAGGGAGCTGGTGGTGAAACAGTCACCAGAGCTTGGGAGGGTGCCTCGAGGCCCTCTACCATGTGGTGGGAACAGCCTTGTGTACTGTACCAATCTGTCCGCGCCTTTGACTGGGAGTAACTAGAAGCTGGGGAAGGAGCTTGGGGTGCAGAGCATGGCTGACTAACAGGGTCACTGCTGTCCTAGAAGCCTAATAAGCTCTATCTGAACCCCAGGCACTTCCCCACAACACAGCTGTCTTTGCAGAGTACGAAACAATGGACCAAAAGGTAATGTTTGAGTTGGCACCTTAAAGGGTCAAAGGAAGGAAAATGAAACCGCCTGTGTCCTGCCTAGTCACCTGAACTGGAGACACCTGGGGTACAGCTGGGGGGGGGGGCAGGGCCTTGGGTTCATTCCCAGCACCAACAAGAGAGAGAGAGAGAAAGATGGAGAGAATGGGGAAAAGAAGATAGATCAGAGAATTGGTTCCTTCCATCCCCTTCTGTCCTGATTTAACAATGAAGCCAACAGTATCTAATGCATCTGAGTCCAGGTCACTTTGCCCCTGTCACTGAAAACCTAAAGAAGCATTTCCGGCTGGAATCCCTCCCCATCTGCTTCCTTCACTCAAGTCCCAGGCTCCTCCTCACTGATAAGATTTTTCATGAGGGAAAACCAGGCACAGCTGAGGCCTATCAACATCCCCCCCTCCAACCCAGCACCTCCCTGCCAGCATAGAAACCTCAGCTCAGAGGCTTCCCCAAACCCAGGCCCAGGAAATGCAACTGTTTACTCCACCAACAGTAAGCACAGTTTGCACACAGGAAGTGCCCGAGGCTGCAGGTATAGTAACAGCTTTGCCCACTAGGTGGCTGTGTGGCTTCAGCCAAGTTCATGGGGAAGGATGACAGGGTTGGATGAGATACAAACCGTCCAGAAGGTTTGAGTATCAAAGGGTGACCACAAAACTGAACCACAGGTTATTTTCCAAGAAACGCCATTTGACATTTAAAGCCACACACAGAAACTCTGGCTAAGATCTTCTATCTGGAGCTCTCCCACCATCTGGGTGTCTATTAACACCTACAAAATATAGTTTCTTCAGTGAGTCAGGAAATCCCCAGAGCCAGAGTTGTGACCAGGAGACCCCTGGTTTGGGCAATGGTGGAACCCCAAATACAAGCAGAAGATTCATCTATACAGGCCCAGTCACATGAAGGAGCTTCAGCAAGACTCTAAACCCTAGGACTGGGAACAGCCACAGAAGGAAAGAGTGGATCAGAGACTGGGAGGAGCAGCCTCCCATCCAGAGAGTGTAGAGGAGGCCCGGCCCTGCCATTACTCTCCTGCTCAGCAGAGAACTCCAGCTGGGCTGGTGGCACATGCACTGGAAGCCACAGGATGGACCTGCTAGATGAGAGAGGCATGACCAGAGGCACCTCAGATCCTGCCCAGAGTATCTCAACAGCAAACCAAAGGTGAAGACCACAGCCCGGTGGCTCTCAGTTCCTCTGTACACAGTCATCCATCCTGTCCACTGGCCCAGAAGCAGAGGCGACACCTGGCCTAGAGGTAATGCCTGCCAGGGAAATAGCCAGATCAATGGGGACAAGACTTAGATTTCCAACTATGACAGTGCAGGATAAGCTAGGAGCTCCTGAGGACCCAGACCATAATGCAACAACACAGCACAACCACCGAGCAAAAGTAAAACCATCCTACCCAAGAGAAGGGAACCAGACTCCTGTAATTGTTTCAAAGAAAACACAGTTTGACCTTTCAAGTTCAAGCAGAAACCTGCCAGCAGAACACAGCCAGGATCCACCCGCCTCCTTCCAGCAGCGGGTGCTGCTAGGTTGGCTTTTAATAAAAGCTAAATAGATATTCCGCTGACCTTCTAACTAGAACAAACCTTACCAGACTAGTATTTCACATAAGCAGGTTTCCCCAAGTGGAGTGAAGGCTGCAAATAAGTGTGTGGGAATGAAGGACTAAAACTGCTCAGATGGGGACAGTTACAATACCAACCCCAAAGCTGTGTCGTCCTTCTGTGCTTCGGGGCTTGGGAATAGAAGCCCGAGCAGACAAAGCGTGTGGTGGAAACCTTGTCATCTGCTCATTGAAGCAGGGGCCCAGAACTGGAGCAGCCCTGTGCCAGGGACCTATGTGTACTTAATGGGGCAGCATCTTCAAGTGCCTGTTGTTTAGACCTGGCGTTTAGCCTGGCAGATACTCCATCCCATACCCAGAGCTGAACCGCTCTGCCAACCCAGGAGGCTGAGGAGCCAAAGGGAGCTCTTCAGGATGAGCAGGCTCACCCAGAGAAGGTGGCCATGGCTAGGAGTGAAGGTGGCCATGGCTACGAGTGCAGGCGGCCTGTGGTGTATAAAGCAGGCTCATGCGGCCTGGCTTCCAGGAGCCCAGCAGATGGGACAACTGCTCTGGAGACCTGCAAATGGAGATGGGAAGAACAGGACTGGGGACTGAGCCTAGAAGAAGCCCGCAGAGGTGGAGAGACATCATACTGTTCCCAATGCTAAGTTCAACTGGCACACACAGGCCTGACCACAACTCGTCAAGTCACCCCCAATACATCTCCCCTCTGTCCCATCTAAGAGATGGGTTGAACCATGTCTTTCTGAATTCTCACAGAAGTGCAGATCTGGGTCCCAGATGAGCCTGCCCATGCAGAAGCTTTCCTCAGCCAACAAACATCCCTGTGCTGGCCGTGTGCTCGCCCTAGACCCCTCACACTCCCGGATGCCCGCTCAGTCATAGGCAAAGCATCCACTCAAGGAGAAAAGCTACCAGTGCTTCTCCAACTGTGAGAATGATCAGCAGCTGGTGTAAAACTAGAAAGGAAAAACCTTGAGATCACGGTCAAGGAAGAAGCCAGGCCCTGCACACACCCAACTCTGACTCTGAGCATCCAAAAGCCTGATCCCTCCCACTTTGGGGACCCTAGCAGCAGGGAGAGAGATCCCTAGGCCTGGGCCAACAGATGTGTCAGAAGTGCTTATCACAGGAGCAGTGAGATACAACCTGGAGGATGCTGGAAATTCCTGGAAAAGCATTCCCTTCCCACCATGTCCAGGAGGGCACTGACCAAGACAGAAGCCCCCACCCCCATTCCTCTGTCACCTCTGCTCCCCACCACACAACCCCCTCTGTCTCTGGAGCAGATGGGCTCCCCAGCTTCTCACTGAGCGCCCTGGGACCCAGAATCCCCCTTGCCCAACTCTTTTCCAGCAGGCAAAACAAGGTGACAGTTGACTTGACAGCCGGTCACATCAGGAGGTCGGGAGTAGAGGTTGGGGCTTTCAGGTCTGTGGAGAAGGAGCCAGCAAGGCCACGGCCAGGTCTGGAACAGACAGACAGCTGGTCTGCTGGGCAGCTGGCCAGTGAGACAGCAGGCCTGAATGGTCAGGAGTAGTGGATGGCACCCCCAAACCGCTGGAATAGGAGCCTTCTGCAGGCCAGAATCAAGACTTCCCTGAGGAGATAAAGGGGAGACGGAGAACAAACACTGAAAGAAGGAGAAAACGGACTGGAACCCACTTGCCCGTGCTACACTTAGGACAAGGAGGGTGCCAAATGGAAGGGGGATTTAGCCCCAGAAGCGTGTGTAAGCATTGTGCTACGGAAGCACCCAAAGTCTATCACAGATGGTGGAGGCCAACATCACGCTCCCATTTTTTGTTTTCTCATGAAACAGTGTTGCACACAAAGTGGGCTCAACTGTACCCTTCTCCTTGGTCCCAACTCACTCATACTTCTGAGACCCCTCACAGAGTAGGTAGGGGTTACAGTGGGTCAAAGGTGACTTCACTATCAGGAGTTCACTAATGTGCACCAGGAGCAGAGACCACCCTAGGAGTGTCCCTCACAGCAATGGCTGGGTAGGGGCATCTCATGTCATATGGGGGAAATATATTCCAGCCTGAAGCCTTGGCCAAGAAATACAAGGAGAGGGCAGACTGCCTGCAAACAGGAAAGCAAGGGGTAAACTGGGTAATTTCTCCCTCCAGGGAAGGAAGTGAATGTTCAGCTACTTCCTCTTCTAGCTACTAGAACCAGTCCCATCCAGTCTCAGTGCCACTGGACAACCCTTCATAGGCACCCTTCCTAGGCACTATCCACAGCCCTCCTTCCCCTAGAGGCCTAGAGATGTCTATCAACGGTAAGTCCTTGGCATCCCTCAGCTGACAGTCCCTCTGGCCATACTGAGGCCATAAAGTCACAGACACTCTGACCACTGTAAGACACTCACCTTGCACAGGGGAAGGGACTTCTACTTTCACATTAGTGACCCTGTTTAAGGAACACACAAGAATATTTCAAAAGACAGGGACAACAATCGCCTCCACCTGCAGCCTCTACCACTCAGCTCCCAGCAATAGGACTTGGGCTCCCAGGGGCTGTGTGCAAGGATGTGGCTCCTATTGCAGGAGGAGTGACACAGGGGGCTGGTGAGCCCTGGTGTCTGCCCATAAGCAGAACATCCTTTTCCCCCTGTGAGCACTCTCTGAAGTGCTCTCTCCAACTACTGGGAAAAAGGACTGGCTCTTGGAGGTCCTGGAATGTGGGGTGTAGGGGCTCAGGGGGCCCTTTCCTTGGCTCCCAAACCATCCTTACCGCACTGGAGCTAGGCATGGCTGAGTTTATCAAAGCGAAATTTCAGGTTTGACCTCGGAGAGTTTCTGCTTTTGGCATCTAAGAAAAGAGTACAGACATGGAGATCTAATTAATAAATTAGTCAGCAAAATCAGAATAGTGAGTAAGAGGGCCGGGAAGAGTGGACCTCAACCTCCCCCAAAACATGCTCACCAGTTGGTGTACCCTCCATTTGTGATTACTAGTACTCAGACTCTGAGAAATGGTATGCCCTAGCCATTAAACAGGGGTCACATTAAAATTACATATTTTCAAAATTAAACTATGGAAGCTCATAATGAAACAGACCACATTCAAGGAAGATAATAGATATTCAAAAGTTGTCATTTCCCTCATTATATTGCCAGGTTTTGCTGTAGTCTGTGCTCTTACATCCTCTGTGTTCTTATACCAGAAATTCACTAAGGCAGTAGGCTATTCATCTCTCCTCAACCCTGCTCAAGGGATGTCTCAGTTGGAGCTTGGGATCAATCTTGATGAGATTATTAATTCTACTGGAAGTTAGCAACGTTGCAAGCCAGGTTTGGCTTACAGTTTTTCTGGATTTGACTAGATTTAAGAAAACCAATAAAAATTATAATCTATGAACTAGCCTGGGAAGGTGCTGTGCCTGCAACCACTTCATTGTAAAGAGCAGCAGAGGAGACACCGTGCTCCCAGTGTTTGAGAGCTACTACCAATCACCAAAAACGTTTTTGTACCGCTGATGACATCAGTGCTGTCTTCCTGATGTAAAACGTGTCAACGTGAGCAATGAAGGCCACATGGGAACCAGATTTGACTATCATCTGCCACCCTAAACTGGCTATAGGTACCATAGTTAGGTAAGTACCAGTTAGACTGTCCTTTGGAGGATTGTATAGACACATAAGACTCACAGTAAAGAATATTGTATAGTTTGCCATTATTTGCAAACTATGTTTCTGATCCATCATACTGATAAAGTTTACTGTGCCCGTGTATAACATGTACATTTGCACACACACACACACACACACACACACACACACACGAGGACATGCACATACATTACACATGCATGCTGTAAGACCCCTCCCTGAGTGGTCCTGATGATTTCCTTTTTGTCCCCAGAAGCTTGAGTCTGAATGACCAGTGAGTCTGCAATTACAGAAAACTGTCAGGCCTTCTCTCCTCTCAGCCTGCCTTTTCCTCAGTCACTGTAGCAGCTAGAAACAGCCCACAAGTGCATGGGGTTAGAGATCCAAAGCAGATGTCAGTGTAATGCAGCCTAGGGTGTTCCTCCTGGGTATGTAGTTGCCATTGGGGAGGATTCCACACCAACTCTACATTTCCTCCTGCCCTGAATGACCTTATAGACACTCCTGAAGCCTCCTCCACTCAAACCCTGTCCTCTGAGAACAGGCTGGAATCCATTCCTTTTGATATTTATTTAGTACCAAAAAGGACATAGTTTGGTTTGTTTTTTGTTGTTGTTGTTGTTGTTGTTTTTGTTTTTCTTAATTTATTTATTTATTTTGTTTTTCAAGACAGGCTTTCTCTGTAGACCAGGCTGGCCTAGAACTCAGAGATCCACCTGCCTCTGGCTCCTGGAGTGCTGGGATTCAGGAGGATGTGCCACCACCGCCTGTCAAGGACACAATTTGGTGACAGATTTTCTTGTTCACTCCATCAATATTTATCAGTCCAAAATTTTGTCAGTGCCAAAGCTGGGACTGGAATCCATCTCAAGATCTGCATGACCACAAGGATTTGAATCAAAGGAAGCTGTGGACTACTCCACTAACTGGGAAGCCTGCCACAAACGGTCATCTGCTTTTGCCCTGGCGCCTCCCTGGATCTCACTACACCCCTGCTTTTGACATTGTTTGCTCCCTACCCAGTGATACCAGTAGAATAACACCCTACCCAAGCCATTCTGAAAACCAAAAATAACTGCAGATAATGCTAAAGTCCTGTGGGAGCGAGAACACACCTCCTGAGAACTGGCTGGTCACACTAATACTTTATTGCTGTCCCACGATAACACATTTAGGTTAATAGCTGTATGTTTCTTATGGTGTCAGCTCAGCAAATCTTACGGGGAGCTGAAGAAGTCCTGAGTGGGTTTGCAAAGAGCAGATGAAGGCCTGAGTGTGTACAGAGCAGATGAGGTCCTGAGTGGGTGTGTAAAGAGCAGATGAAGTCCTGAGTGGGTGTGCAAAGAGCAGATAAAGTCCTGAGTGGGTGTGTAAAGAGCAGAGGAAGTCCTAAATGAGTGTGTAAAGAGCAGATGAAGTCCTGAGTGAGTGTGTAAAGAGTAGATGAAGTCCTGAGTGAGTGTGTAAAGAGCAGATGAGGTCCTGAGTAAGTGCAAGTGTCTACATAGACAGCCATGTCAAGGACCAATGCCTCAGGCCCGTGGAAATGCTAAAGCCTCCCCGGGCTTCTGTGAGGCTCAGAGAGATGGCAGAAGCCCTTCTCTGGCCTGTAGTGTGGATGCTGACTGTGTGTGCAATATGAGTGTTTACAAATGACTGATTAGTGTGTGCAAAACCTACCAACTGCCCTCCTTTTCCTGGATGTTTTCAGCCTGAGACCGCTCACCACAAATACCTTCTACTGAGACTAACTGACCCCCTCCCCACAGTGCCACCTGGGTGAAAACCACGTCACACTGGGTTCTTGGTGGACCTGGAGAGCTGACCCCTCTTTTCCTCCAGCCTGGTACTCCCTACTCTGCTCAACTGCAGGGATCTCAGAACCCTGAAAGACCCAGGCCACCACTCTCCCTAAGCCCTCCTGTTGGTAATTTCTACATCCCATTGCCCTGCCACGACCCTGGCTCCCCTAGATGCCTGCGGTGCCCTCTTCCCCAGCCCCCACCAATCCTTTCAGTAGCAGCATGCAGCTGCCAAATGGTCCTCACAATGCCAGGTGGCACCCCCCCCCCCCCAGAACCTTCAGTGGATTTTTTACCAACAACACCTGTGTCCTCACCAGGCCTTCTGGCAGCCCCCCGTCCCCTTTTCTGGCCTCCCCATGCACCCCCCTCCCTGCACTGAACCTCATGCACTCCCAGAAGAGTCTTGCATTCCTCCAGCCTCCCCACTGCTGTTCCCCTAGTGCCAGGCGCCAGCATCCCTGCTGTGGCCCTGGCCCTAGGTGGGGCAAGAGGTGAGCAGAGAATGTCCAGCTTTCCGTCACTCTCCTAACTCCTCCACCATGGACTCATCGTGAAATCATTCACTTCTCTGGGCCTCAGTTTCCTCGTATATAAGAAGATCAGAATATGACCTTGTATGGTTGGACAGATGGACTAAGTTAGTAAAGGTGAAGGCCCTAACGTCTTGGGAAAGGAGCAGTTGGACCAGTAGCATGCCTGGGGTGCATGCCCTATGACCTGCAGTCAGGGCACAGTTCTGCCCTTCCGACGATAGCACACACATCTTCACATGCCACTGACCTGTGGGGCTCCCCGCTCATGATGATGGGGGTGGCAGCAGCTCCTACACAGGGGCCCTCGCTGCCCGGGGACGGCCAGACAAACACCTCCTGCTTGAAGGGTAAGGCTGTGAATGGCTGGCTGCTCTAAGGAGAGAAACTGGGTGAGCACTGCCTCTATACCCCCAGTAGTCCCACAGCTGTCCTGGGATGAACCATGCAAGTCACTGCCTCCAACCCCATGTTCCCTCCCCGTTGGTGCTCCCCTGGCAGGGACAACCGCCCGGTGCTGCAATGAGGCACACTTACCCCACTGTCCACTCCTCCATGGCCTCGCCCTCCCCGTGTGCTGCTAAGCCTGGTGCTGGAGGAGGACCGGGAGATGTTGGCGCGCCATCCCCCTCAACTTTATGAAGGGCCTGTGGGGAACAGTAAGCAAGGCAACGGAGAGTAAGGCAAATCCACCAGAGGACTGAGCTTGCCCACACTGGTTCCCCCAGCCCCTGCCTGCTGGTCCTTATAATCTAGAGACTTGCAAAGGCAAGAACTGTCACTCAGCTTGCCTGGAGGCACAGCATATAAGCCAGGACTCCAAATGGCTACAGCCAGTTTTTCCCAAACCCCAACCCTTACTCCTTTGTTGGGACAGATTTTCTGGAGAGCTGGGATTTGACGAGGTTTCAGACTTTATCTCCTGAGAAGAGTGTCCGCCATCCTGGTTTTTGGGAGTGCTGGAGGCACTGTCACTAGGGGGAAAGAGAATAAAGAGATGTCCTTGTCCACTGCCATCCTTGACAGAGCTCAGGCTGTGGGGGCCAGCACAGAGTGTAGCTACCTTGTCCCTCCGCACCTGAGCCCCTGAGACTACAGCACACAGCCGAAGTTTCTGCTCTGTATTGTAAAAGCTAACCTGGACTCCCACAGTGATGGTACAAAGTCGCTGGGGTTGGGGGGAGAGGTCTTGATGGCCTCCAGCCAGTCCACCCCTCTCCCATGCTGGCCATTCCACCTGGCAAAGCTATAGATCAATAGAAGGTCAGACAGGGAATTGAACCCAGTACCCATGGATTCCTGAGAGATGCTGGGGGGAGGGGTTACCTACTGTAATGACCCTTGAGGACATCCTACATGTCACAAGGCAGCCCTGGATGTTGGGGAGAGAAGGACACTCTAAGCCCAAGGATCCAAAAGCTTCCTTCTCCTGCAGTTCAGCAAAGACCACAATTGGCCTATAGCAAACTGGGATTAGGATGGTCTGTGCTCACTCACTTGTTTTTGTTTTGTTTTGTTTACTTCGATCCAGGACCAATGATTTCTGCTTTGCTTTGTTTTTTTAGAGTCATTTATTTGCATATTTATTGTTTATGTGTATTTGTATGATGTATGTATGTGTACCACATGCATGTCTGGTGTACTGTGGGTCTGTAGAGTAACATTGGATCCCTAGGATCTTGAGTTAGAAATGGTTGTGAGCCTCCATTGGATGCTTGGAACAGAAACCCGGGTGCTCTGGATAAGAACATTCTGTGCTCTTAACCTGTGTTCTTAAGCACTGAGCCATCGCTCCAGCCCTGCACTGTACTTTTATAGTAGCAGCGTTAATGAAGCATAATACACATGCCATGCAACTCACCTATTCAAAGTGGACAATGAATTCACTTTTTAATATGATCGTGGAATTATGCAGCTACCACCACAATCTAATTTTAGAACATGTTAAGGCCCCTAAAGAATGCTGGCTCATCTGCAATCACTGCCCCACCCCCACCCCTAACTCTTTCTGTCTCATGGACTTTGCCTAGTCTGGACATTCCATAGAAAAAGGACTTGACCAACATACATGGTCTTCATGTCACTTCTACCACTTCACATTTTCAAAGTTTGCCTGTGCTATCACCCTGAATCGGCATCTTATTAGTTGTTGTTTATTTGCAAAACAATATTACATTTTGTGGGTGTACTGATTTCATTTTACTTATCTAGCAGCCAGATACCAGGCCCTTCAGTTGCATCCACTTTGAGGCAACCTATGGAAGGTATGTGCTGGTGTTGTTATGGACAACGTTTTTTTATTTTCATGGTTTCTCTCTATATATACACTTATGGGTAGGATCAGCAGGTCCTATTGTAAATTTATGGTTAGCCCTTTGAGGACTTGCAGGCTGTTTTCCAAAGTAGATGCAAGTGGATGTACATGTGCCAATATCCCCACATCCTCTCCAGCACTTGTTATTTACCTGTAAGACCACAGGCACCTGGAGGTGTTAATGGACTACATAAACTCCGTGTGTGTGTGTGTGTGTGTGTGTGTGTGTGTGTGTTTGTGTCATTGTATCTGTGTGTGAGTGTGTGTGTTTGTGTCTGTTATCTGTGTGTCCACATCTCTCTCTGTGTCTGTGTGTGTGTGTATCTGTATCTGTGTGTGTGTGAGTGTGTGTGTGTCTGTGTTTGTGT